>NC_026008.2:43502709-43802709 GCF_000442705.2 Elaeis guineensis | reverse complement strand
ACGGTAATTGTTTGGAAAAGGATAAAAAAATAATGAAGAAAATAAAACAGGCCGACAATATTATGATACCGGCTTTCCCCAAATTTCTAGGGAAATCCATAAATCAAGGACTTATTTAGGAGGGGATAAAAACAAATCTATAGCCTTTTTTTTCCATATAAAACAACGATTTCGCACAAAAATGAATACAAAGCCAGAACAAAACTAAGAAAGGAAACGAAAAAATGAGACAGGAGCTACCCCTCTGGCCATAACCTCGCGGGAATGAGACGCCGATGTGCTTCAGACCGATCCACGGCAGAGGAGGGGCGGCGAATCCCAGTCTGAGAATCGAGCCGTGGGCGTGGCGAGAGGTTAGGGTTCGTGAAGAGAGCACATGAGGAGACGAGGAGAGGAGGAGAGGCGTCGTCCGATGGGAGCAGCAGCGAAGCGCTGGGATGGGGGTGGCCGCGCCCATCGCAAGGGACGAGGTGGAACGAGAGATGGCAGGGTGCGGGACGATGGGACAAAGGTGTCAGTACATGACCTGACCCAAGATAAAATGGGCCGTGGGCTTGACAAAACAAACTTGTGACGGACGCGACTAAACTGGACTCATTTGTTAAGAGAAATTTTCTGTACACCAACCGCGGTGCGGAAAATCCAACATGCACCGTTTTGTTTCATTGGATCGTATAGTTATTTTTTTTAATATATATTTAATATTTATAATTTTTATTTTTATTTAAAATTTTAAATAATAAAAATATTTTTTTTGAAAAAAATTTAATATTCTATGTCAATATTATGGCATTCTGTGTTGAAATTATAACTTTCATAATTTTTCAATGATAAAAATAAAAAAAAATATTTTTATCATTGAAAAATTATAAAAATCATAATTTCAATACAGGATACTATACTATCGGCACAAGATATCATAATTTTTTTAAAAAAATAAATATTTTTCGTCATTCAAAATTTCAAACGAAAAGATAAAATTGCGGACATTAAATGAGCGTTAACAGTTGGAAAGTGATCATTACGTAGTCCAACCGGGCGAGGTGATGCGCTCCATATTGGATTTCTATACCGCAGATGGTGTACAAAGAATTTTTTTATTTATTAAACTATAGATTTTGAGTCCATCTTGATCAAAATAAATTAAAATAAAAATTAGAATGACTATATCTCCTAATACATTTGATTCACGATGGTAATTGAAATCATAATTGAGATGAGACTTGCATGTTAAAGGAGACTAAAGCTTAGATTTTGGAGGGTTGAGATATTTTCTGTTATCTCCTAGAATCAGAATGAAAATGAGATTTTTACTATCCAAATAATTAAAGCAAAAGTTACCCATTCTCATTCTCATTTCTATTTAAAATCTAATTTTTCTCAACCAAATATGCCCCAAGTATCTTGATCCATCCAATTTTTTTTTTAAACCCATATCAATCACCATTTAACTTGTGATAAGTCACTTATTGGACCTTTCACTCATTCTCAAATTAGACATCATACTACCTTTGTCAAATTCCAAGCTAACAGATCATGTTATATGTAGATTGCTCCAACCTATATAATAAACATGGTCCCATCACATGAATGCATTTTCCCAAATACATGTACCCTAAGTTGGCGCGAGCACTACCCATCACCACCTGTAGCGATGGGTTTAGCATTGTCATTTCAGTCTATTTTCTTTCTCCTTTTTTTTTGGTAAGAAATTTCTGTCTGTCTTATTATAAGCGAATAAATACTAACAAAATTCATTCTAAAAGAAAGTATATAATGCAACAAGATCCAAGTTGATCTCACTGCACGGTACATTTACCATGTCAACGAGCGAGCATGTCAAGTTGATTAGTTAAGTATGTTACGATAAATCTATCCTAATCCGACAAGTTTGTCAAACAAGTTACACCGAATGGGTTGGATAACGTGTTTAATAAAAATATAATAGACTCTAAACTTAATTCCTGACCAACAAAAGGTTAATATTTTTTTTTTGTTACAAATGAACGATCATGCTACTCGGATATGAGAGCAGCTCATAAAATTAAAATACAAAATATTCTGTAAAATCAGTGGACAAGAGTCATCCTGTTTCTAGATCCAAATTTCAGAATACTCAATCACAAAGGATGCAATCCAATCTATTGTGCTGTTCGTCTTTCGATAAACATATCAGATCGACACTTCAGCAGAATGATGAAGCACAGTCTAGATGTCATGGAAGAGCGGATGTGCCTTCAACTGCATCATATTGTTCCTGATCTAACCAATAACGATAGCAAAGTTTCTCTCGATGAAAATCCTCATGCCTCGATCTCCATGGAAGTTCCGAAAACGTTGCTCCAGTCCTCTAAGATAAGAATTTGGAATAATCGTATTTGTCAAGAGGTACATTGGGATGGAGCTAAGCACCAATCTCACAAAAGTGATCCTGCACATTATGGAAAGGGAGTTGGTCTACTATCTCTCAAGGCAATCCTGAACCTGCTACTCCATGGATCTACAATCGGCCCTCTGGAGTCGCCGCCTCATTATGGAAACATCTAAATACGTCAAGGTCCCAAATAGCTCCTGGATCCTCAACCTCTTTCGAATCGTTTGCTTCACCTGAACCCTCATCACGGGGTTGAAGATGACAATCGACTTTTGTAGATTTACTAGCTGATCAGATGTTTGACAATAAACCTCGATAATAGATATAAAACACTCCACATTTCGAACTGAAATCCATCCAATGAGAAGACAGTCATCTGCAAAGAGAAGATGAGAGAGTGGCTGAACCCCAAGGACAGACCACTAAAGCTCCAACACTAAGCCCTAAACTGTCGTCCTCAACATCCAAGATAGAGTGTCAGCATATAAAATGAACAGGTAGCAGGAGAGAGGGCAACCTTGGCGAAGATCGACAGATGAGTGAAAAAACTCCATCAGAATACCATTGATCAAAATAGCAAAGCTCGAAGACTCTACACGATCAATGATCCAATCAATTTATCTTTCCTGAAAGTTTAGCTCTTGAAGCGTCCATTGGAGAAAAGACCAGCTTATCCGATCATACATCCGCTCCATGTCTAGCTGGATGGCTACGGCGATCTGATGCTCGCTGAAGATCATGCACAAATTTTTGGACAAATAAAATATTATCGATGATGCACAACCACTAATAAAAGTACCATATTTTCTACTGATCAATCAAGGCATAATCAGCTTCAGACGACCAACCAGGACCCTGATACACATTTTGTAGAGAATAGTACAAAGACTAATCAGTCTGAAGTGCCTTAGGATCGATGCATCAGGCAACTTTGGGATAAGAGTGACCAACGTCTTCTTCAACTCCTTCGAAGTATCCCTAGACTCGAAAGCCAGCTACACCACCTCCATCATCTTCTCTTTGACAATAAGCCAATACTAGTGAAAGAAAAATAGGAAAAGCCCATTTAGTCTCGAGACCTTATCCTTCTCGAGGGATCAAAAGGCTCTACGACCTCCTCGGCAGACACTAGATGAATCAAGGCCATATTCTCCTGATTAGAGATGCTAGTCACAAGCTGAGCCTCTTGAAAGGAAAAGTCCTCGTCCAAAGATGCCCTCCAACAATCTCTGAAAAAATGAAAGATCTGCTCCTTGATTCTTTCACCATCATCCACAACTTTACTATCGCTCTCCCGCAGCTTACTAATCCAGTTGGCATATCTCCGGATTATAATAGATTGATGAAAAAATATAGTATTCCGATCTCCTCTCTGATTCACTGAATTTTAAACTTCTGCCTCCATATTATCTCTTGCTGTTTTAAAGAGAAGTGGTGCACCGAGAGTCTGTGATAGAGCTTTCTCAAATCAAGCTCCTGGAGATCTCCTCATGATCCTCCCTCGGCCATAACTCTATAATATCCATCTCCACTTCTCGATTCTCCTGAAAATATCAACGGTGTCACCAACCTTAAGATGATTCCATGAGAAAAATCTGCGCCAAGCTAACTCCAACAAAAATTAACGTTAGATAATGATTTTCTCACGACACCTCTGTCACGCCCCCGACCCGAGATTTGAATCGAGGGTCATGGCAACCGCCGCATATTTATAGAATATTTTTCTCATAAGCATGCAAGGCATCTCATCATGATATCTTCACAAATAGTTAAATAAATTTTTCTATATTTAATAATCAAATCTTAGTTCAAATAACAAATCAAAACTCAGTGTTCAAAAGAAAATAACTGTCTGACAAAGTCAGCACTAAAAACAAAACTAAAAGTCTTGAATCAATTCTGAGAAAATCCTAAATCAATGAGTTAACTCTATCTCTAATCGCTCTCCCAACAGAAATTTCGCATCATGCTAATTATCTGGATCTGTAAGAAAAATATAAAACTTATCATGAGCTAAATAGCCCAGTAAGCAGTGTATACCTTTAACTGAATAAATCAGGCAATTAATTCTATACATATCGATTCACTGATATAACAAAGTCAATATGAAATTTCATGAAATCATAGGCATACTATCAATCATATATAGAAGTCAATTCATCGAAATTTTCAATTACGCTTTTCATCTTAAATTCATCAATTTTCTTAAGTTCTTCTTACCAACCATGACTATGACCACATTATCCCTGTGGCAGGGTCATAATACCGCGTATCTGCTTGCGGTGGGCTGCGAATCATCTGGCAGCCAAGTCCTTTGGAACTGCTGGTCTCGCTGGCGGTTTTGTCGCTGGTCTATCTGGCGACATGTCGCTGGTCTCACTGGCGACATAAATCCTCAGGACAGTCAATTGCCAACGTATATGCCCCCATTGGCGGGGTCCTCAACACAGTCAGGTTGTCAATTTCATATTATCTTTCAATTCATATATTATTTTCAAAATAATATAAATAAATGATATTCGAATCAAATCAACCATGTCATTCTTTGTGATCATGCATCATCATAATAGTTATTCAACAAATAACTTCAATCATAAATAATTTTCTACAATTAGCTTTATTCATAAATAATTTCAACAATTATTTCAATAAATAATTTCAATCACGAGCATGCATAAATTTATTTAATTCATAATTTACCAGATAAATTCAGTAAAAGTAAACACTACTTACCTTAAAAGAAAATCCAATCTAGAAATTCTAAGAATCTCGAAAATCTTTCTCTGAACCTGATACGTCAAATATCATATTTTTAATCAAAATTTTATCGAATTAAAAATAACTAAATTGTTAAAATCTAATGTCCCCACGAGGATCAATTCGTCGACAGCATCCAGGGTTTTCGAACTAATCCATGGATACCCTAATTATATTTATTTATTTTTATTTTTATTGCTAATTTAATTAATTTTTTTTAATTAATTAATTCCATAAATCCTAAAATCTAAAGAGAGATAGAGAGAGAGAGCAAAGAGAGTTTCTCTCTCCGCCCCCCCCCCTTTTTTTTTCTTTTTCTTCTTTTTCTTTTCCTTTTCTTCTTTTTCTTCTTTTTCTTTTCCTTTTCTTCTTCTTCTTCTTGGACCTTCCCGCGTCGGAACAGAGGACGGTGGTCCTCCGGCCTTGATCGGCCGTTCGGGCCGCGGCCGCCACGGCGGAGGCCGGCGGCAAAGGGGGGCCACTCCCCCGGTCACGGAGGAGCGTGGCCGGTGATCGATTTCGATCGCCGGTGTCGGAAAATCCAAGGAAAAATGGCCCAAAACAGGAGTCTTTCCCGACCAAAAATCGACGACGCTCGTCGCCGGCCACCGCGCACAAGGGCATGGGAGGAAGGGGAAGGAAGAGGGGAAAAAGAGAAAGATTTACCTCGGCCTCCTGTGACCTCGTCGGCGGGCAATCACGACGAGAATCACAACGGTGTCCGCGGCTCTACTTCGGGAAAATCGGAGAGAAAGAGAGGGAGAAGAGGTCGATGGTCGATTCTAAGGAGAGGGGAGACCTTCTTAAAGAGGGTCCTAGGATTTTGAGAGGTCCTAGGACTCCTAATATGCTTGGGTCTCGCCGGAGAAGAAGACTCCTACCGGGAGTCTTCTTCCCGATTTTTACTCTATTTTTTTTTTATTGGGCTGGGAACTTGATATCGTGGGCTTGGGCTATGACATTCTCCACTCCTAAAAAAAAATTTTGTCCTCAAAATTTTTTCATACCTGTAGTCTCGAAGAGCTGGGGATATTTTTGCTTCATTTCTTCCTCTAGTTCTCAAGTAGCTTCTCTTTCCGAATGTCGACTCCACTGTACCTTGACATAAAGAATGTTGCGACGTCTCAGCACCTGTTCTTTACGGTCTACGATCCGTATAGGATATTCTTCATATGATAGATCTTTTCTGGCTTGTACTGGTTCAAGTTCCACGATGTGACTTGGATCTGGTAAATATTTCTTTAACATAGAAACATGAAATACATTATGTACTCCTGCAAGTGAAGGGGGTAAGGCAAGTCGATAAGCCACTTCACCAATTCTTTCCAAAATCTCAAACAAACCCACATATCTAGGATTCAATTTGCCACGAATCCCAAATCTTGAGATTCCTTTTGAATGAGATACTTTAAGAAATACATGGTCACCGACTTGAAATTCTAATTTTCGTCTCCTGTGGTCTGCATAACTTTTCTGTCTGCTTTGTGCTGCTCGAAGTCGTTCTTTAATTAATTTAATCTTCTTGACTGCTTGTTGAACAAGTTCGGGACCCAATATTCTTCGCCCACCAACATCATCCCAGTGAATCGGTGATCGACATCTTCTACCATATAAAGCTTCATAAGGTGCCATTCCAATGCTAGCCTGATAACTGTTATTGTAAGCGAACTCAATTAAAGGTAGATGCTCATCCCATGAGCTTTTCATATCCAAAATACAGGTTCTCAACATATCTTCTAAGATCTGAATAGTTCTCTCTGACTGACCATCAGTCTGTGGATGAAAAGCTGTACTGAAGTTCAATTTTGTTCCTAATGCCTTGTGTAAACTCTTCCAAAACTGTGATACAAATCTGGTGTCTCGATCCGATACGATGGTCACTGGAATTCCATGTAGCCTTACAATTTCTTTCATGTATAACTTTGCTAGTCTTTCCAAGGTAAATCCAACTCTAATTGGTAGAAAGTGTGCAGACTTTGTCAATCGGTCCACAATCACCCAGGCTACATCATTTTTACTGGGAGTCTTCGGCAGTCCAGTTACAAAATCCATAGTGATATGTTCACACTTCCAAACTGGAATATCAAGAGGTTGAAATAGTCCCGCAGGTCTCTGATGTTCAGCTTTAACTTGTTGACACACCAAACATTGAGCCACGAATTGAGCGATCTCTCTCTTCATATTATTCCACCAGTATATTTTTTTTAAGTCTCTATACATCTTAGTACCTCTCGGATGAACTGTATAACCGGTCTGATGTGCCTCCTGAAGTATTTCATGCTTGAGTGCTGAATCATTGGGTACGCAAATCCTGTTTTCAAACCTTAATGAACCGTCTTCATGTATCTTGAATTCAGATTGAACACCAGCTTCCACTGAATTTCTTATTTTCATTAGTTGTGGATCATTATTCTGGGCAACTGTAATTCTTTCTATGAGTGTTGGCTGAACCCTCATGTTGGCTAACCGTACTGTTGAGTCATATATTCGGATGTCTAATTCTAATTTTCTTATATCCTCGAATAATTGGCTTTGATGTGTAATTAAAACTGCCAAATTTCTCACAGATTTTTTACTAAAGGCATCAGCAACAACATTAGCTTTTTTCGGATGATAATGGATTGTTAAATCATAATCCTTTAATAGTTCTAACCACCTTCTCTGTCTCATGTTTAATTCTTTCTGTGTAAAAATGTACTTCAAACTCTTATGATCTGTAAACACTTCACACTGCGCACCGTATAAGTGATGTCTCCAAATTTTTAGGGCAAAAATCACTGCAGCTAATTCCAAATCATGTGTCAGATAATTCTGTTCATATGGTTTCAATTATCTTGAGGCATAGGCCACTACCTTACCATGTTGCATCAAAACACAGCCGAGTCCCTTTTTAGATGCATCACTATATATTATGAATCCTTCATCTCCTGTTGGTATAGTAAGGATAGGGGCTGAAACTAATCATTGTTTTAATTCTTAGAAACTCTGTTCACAATCTTCAGTCCACTCGAATTTAACCCCTTTTTTAATAAGACGAGTCAAGAGTGCAGCTATGCGGAAGAATCCTTCTACAAATCGTTTGTAATATCCTGCCATTCTCAGAAAACTTCGAATCTCAGAAATATTTGTAGGTCTATTCCACTGCATCACAGCTTCCACTTTTGCTGGATCCACAGAAATTCCGTCTTTAGATACGATATGTCCTAAAAAGGCTATTTTGTCCAACTAAAATTCACACTTCTTAAATTTGGCATAAAGTTTTTCTTTCCTCAATATTTGTAGTACACACCGTAAATATTCTTCATGCTCCAATTTACTTCTTGAATATATCAAGATATCGTCAATAAATACGACAACAAACTTATCAAGATAGGATCTGAATATTCTGTTCATTAAATCCATAAAGGCTGCTGGAGCATTGGTTAACCCAAAAGGCATCACTAAAAATTCATAATGTCCATAACGAGTTCTAAATGCAGTCTTTGGTATGTCCTCTGTTTTGATTTTTAACTGATGATACCCTGAACGAAGATCAATTTTAGAAAAGACTTGTGCACCTTGCAACTGATCAAACAAATCATCGATTCGAGGTAGAGGATACTTATTTCTGATAGTATTTTTATTCAACTCTCTATAGTCGATACAAAGTCTCATACTATCATCTTTCTTCTTTACAAATAAGACTGAAGCTCCCCAAGGAGATACACTAGGCCTTATAAAATCTTTATCTAATAAATCCTGTAATTGATCTTTTAACTCCTTTAACTCCATGGGGGCCATTCTGTAAGGAGCTTTAGAAATCGGACTGGTATTGGGTGCCAACTCAATAGTAAATTCAATTTCTCTATCTGGTGGTAGTCCGACTAAATCATCAATGAATACATCTGAAAATTTATTTACGATAGGAATATCCTATAACTTCAATTCATCATGTTCTTTATTGTTTATTGATACTAGGTAACCTCTACATCTCTTTCTTAGCATCTGTCTAGCTTGCACAAATGAAATAATACGTGGAGGGGTGGTTCCTGTACTTCCATCAAAACTAAAAGTTAATTCTCTCGGTATGTGAAAGTTCACTCTCTTTCCATGACAATCCACAGAGGCATGATAAGTAGCCAGCCAATCCATTCCTAGAATGACATCGAAATCATGCATATCCAGGATCACCAAATCTGTCGATAATTCTTTTTCTCCTATTCTGATACTACATGACTTGCACACACTTTTGGTACTCAAAATACCACCTACTGGTGTCTCAACATATAATTTGGTTTTCATGGGTTCACAACCTATATCATGCTGTCTAATAAAAGTAGTGGATATAAAGGAGTGTGTAGCACCAGAATCAAACAAAACTGAAGCATGAATACCAGATACAGGAATGGTACCTGTCACCACCGCATTGGAGGCTTGAGCATCATGTTGTGTGAGTGCATAGATTCTTCCTTGAGTTTTCGGCCTTTGACCTCCATCCTTTGCTTGTGTTGATCTATTTTCGTCCATCTGGGGGCAATCTGCAATCTTGTGTCCTTTCTGTCCACATCTAAAACACGAACCGGTATTCCATGGACAATTAGAAGTCTCATGCTCTCTTCAGCCGCATCTCGAACATCTAGCTGCCACATTCTCACGATTCTTATCAGTTGCTGGCTTCTTTACTGGAACCTTATTATTCTGATTTCGTCTTTGAGTTCCACTAAACCTATTTTTCTTCTTCTGATTTCGTTCTCGTTCCGCATGAGCTTCATTAACTTCTCTCTCAATTATTAGAGCTTTGTTCACAATTGAGGCATAGGTAGTTAGCTCATAGGGTACAACCTGTTTTCTGATTTCTGTTTTCAGTCCCATTTCAAATTTATGTACTCTGTCTTGCTCAATCTCAACTAATCTTGGAACAAACTTGGCTAACTTCGTGAATTTAGCTTCATATTCTGCAACGGATCTGTTTCCCTGTTTCAGGTGAATGAACTCCTGCTCTTTCTGTATTCTGACATTTCGGGGGAAATACTTATCAAAGAATTCATCTCGGAATCTCTCTCAAGTGAGTGGTATCCTATCGTACTCATATTTTTGTTCCAGTATACGCCACCAGTTGTATGCCTCGCCTTGTAACAGATAGGCTGTATAGCGGATCTTCTCTTCATCGTAACATTCTTGCACGGCGAAGGCCTTTTCCATTTTCATAATCCAGTTATCTGCTTCCAGTGGCTCGATGGTCCCTTTGAAGGCTGGAGGAGCTAGCTTCTTAAATTCTACGATATTGTTTCTCTGCATCAGATGTTCTCCATGTCCAGGTGTCGGTGAAAAATGCTGACGTGGCTGTGCATGTTGTTGTTGAAGTAACTGCTGTTGTGTTTGAACTACTCCGATCAGAGTTTGCATTAGTTGAGTCATGTTTGGCTCCTCCTGTACTGTCGGAGTATTTCTGGTAGGATTATGGATTTCCTCCTGCTGAGTTGTGCCACTGTTTAATTGGGGAGTATTATCGCCAAGTGAATTTGATGTCCCTCCTACCACTCCTTGAGTATTCCTCGCTCGTCGTGGAGGCATATTGACCTATGTTAGATTTGAGATAATAACTTATCCTTAATAAGGTTATAACTTGTGACAGGTCAAATCATAATCATCATAACTAACCTTTCAATTTCCTAATGTCTACCCATCACTCACTTACTTTATTCTACATGTCTCTATCTATCTACTTATGCTCTGATACCATATTAATTGTCACGCCCCCGACTCGAGATTTGAATCGAGGGTCATGGCAACCGCCGCATACTTATAGAATACTTTTCCCATAAGCATGCAAGGCATCTCATCATGATATCTTCACAAATAGTTAAATAAATTTTTTTATATTTAATAATCAAATCTTAGTTCAAATAACAAATCAAAACTCAGTGTTCAAAAAAAAATAACTGTCTAACAAAGTCAGCACTAAAAATAAAACTAAAAGTCTTGAATCAATTCTGAGAAAATCTTAAATCAATGAGTTAACTCCATCTCTAATCGCTCTCCCAACCGAAATCCCGTATCATGCTAATTTTTTGGATCTGTAAGAAAAACATAAAACTTATCATGAGCTAAATAGCCCAGTAAGCAGTGTATACCTTTAACTGAATAAATCAGGCAATTAATTCTATACATATCGATTCACTGATATAACAAAGTCAATATGAAATTTTATGAAATCATAGGCATACTATCAATCATATATAGAAGTCAATTTATCGAAATTTCCAATTATGCTTTTCATCTTAAATTCATCAATTTTCTTAAGTTCTTCTTACTAACCATGACTATGACCATATTATCCCTGTGGCAGGGTCATAATACCGCGTATCTGCTTGCGGTGGGCTGCGAATCATCTGGCAGCCAAGTCCTTTGGAACCGCTGGTCTCGCTGGCGGTTTTGTCGCTGGTCTATCTGGCGACATGTCGCTAGTCTCACTGGCGACATAAATCCTTAGGACAGTCAATTGCCAACGTATATGCCCCCATTGGCGGGGTCCTCAACACAGTCAGGTTGTCAATTTCATATTATCTTCCAATTCATATATTATTTTCAAAATAATATAAATAAATGATATTCGAATCAAATCAACCATGTCATTCTTTGTGATCATACATCATCATAATAGTTATTCAACAAATAACTTCAATCATAAATAATTTTCTATAATTAACTTTATTCATAAATAATTTCAACAATTATTTCAATAAATAATTTCGATCACAAGCATGCATAAATTTATTTAATTCATAATTTATCAGATAAATTCAATAAAAGTAAATACTACTTACCTCAAAAGAAAATCCAAACTAGAAATTCTAGGAATCTCGAAAATTCTTCTCTGAACCTGATACGTCAAATATCATATTTTTAATCAAAATTTTATCGAATTAAAAATAACTAAATTGTTAAAATCTAATGTCCCCACGAGGATCAATTCGTCGACAGCATCCAGGGTTTTCGAACTAATCCATGGATACCCTAATTATATTTATTTATTTTTATTTTTATTGCTAATTTAATTAATTTTTTTTAATTAATTAATTCCATAAATCCTAAAATCTAAAGAGAGATAGAGAGAGAGCAAAGAGAATTTCTCTCTCCGCCCCCCCTTTTTTTTTTTTTCTTTTTCATCTTTTTCTTTTCCTTTTCTTCTTTTTCTTCTTCTTCTTCTCGGCCCTTCCCGCGCCGGAACAGAGGACGGTGGTCCTCCGGCCTTGATCGGCCGTTCGGGCTGCGGCCGCCACGGCGGAGGCCGGCGGCAGAGGGGGGCCACTCCCCCGGTCACAGAGGAGCGTGAATCGATCGCCGGCGCCGGAAAATTCAAGGAAAAATGGCCCAAAACAGGGGTCTTTCCCGACCAAAAATCGGCGACGCTCGTCGCCGGCCACCGCGCACAAGGGCATGGGAGGAAGGGGAAGGAAGAGGGAAAAAAGAGAAAGACTTACCTCGGCCTCTTGTGACCTCGTCGGCGGGCAATCACGATGAGAATCACAACGGTGTCCGCGGCTCTACTTCGGGAAAATCGGAGAGAAAGAGAGGGAGAAGAGGCCGATGATCGATTCTAAGGAGAGGGGAGACCTTCTTATAGAAGGTCCTAAGATTTCGAGAGGTCCTAGGACTCCTAATATGCTTGGGTCTCGTCGGAGAAGAAGACTCCTATCGGAAATCTTCTTTCTAATTTTTACTCTGTTTTTTTTTTTTTATTGGGTTGGGAACTTGATATCGTGGGCTTGGGCTATGACAACCTCTATCTTGATGCAAACCCGGCTGACTACCCGACTTTCTTACAGGGAACCCTATTGGCCTGCAGATAAATCGGAAGTAGAATAGCCGTCCCAACATCCATAAGGTTGTCACGCACATGCTTAAAACGACACGCAGCATTTTCCCAACGATGGAAACAGTGGAGTCCCCCAGCGTTCCTTTCAGTCGCAACAGGGTGGCTTAAAGCTATCCTCGTAGCGCAAAACGACGGCCCCCTCGCGATGCACGGGTGGGCTTATTCCTTCCAGCTGTCTCCCGTCCGGTCTAGACCGCACCAAGCCACCAAGTTCCGTCCCGTAAAAAGCGCCGATCGCTGCACGACGAAAGCCTCCAGTTCCAAAAGCTGAAATCTGGAGGGTCTACCTTATAAAACACTGCATGGATTGGATGGGTTTTGAGGTGGTCCATTCCACTTAACCATTGGAAATTATTAGTAGTTAAAAGCATTCAATGATACTAATATCTTTTTTTTTTCCAGACTGCGACTCATCAAATCTGGAGTCAAGATTAACTTGTCATGCAGATGACTGGCTGCACTGGCTAATAATTTTTACTTTCTATCACATGTTTGTCCCGGCAAACATGCATGCTGGGTGGGACGAACGTGTGACATTATGTTTAAACTTCTTAGCTTCTCTAGATTAGGACACTAGTTGCCTACTTTACTCACATGTCCCGGATAAAAATAATAATAGCAACACCTGAAGGCTTTGCTTGCCAACCTGACGTGGACTTACAAAGCCTAATTGTTGATTTAAAATATATTATCACTTTCCTTCTGCACTGGTGTTTAGGTCGGGAATATATTTCCCTTCAATTTGACGTAACTTAGCCACTTGATTGCTGCCCCTAGCCGTCTTGATGGTGTTGAGAAGCACATGACGTGAGCCACCATCTCAGCGTGCTTTAGCTTGCACTCAGAACGAGAGTTGCTATACTTGTCATTGATGCAGATCATGTCATCCCTGAGGTCAGGGTAGACTCAACATCATGAATTGCCGCAGATCTCCACCATATCTGTATGCTTGAGTTATATTTAGTAGCCATTTATTTGAGTTTACATCTTATTAGTTGTCCATCTTCGTCATCTCATCTATAACGGTCATCAGCATCATCATCATGAATTGATGCAATAGACTCCTCAACAAGAGGTGGGCTCCAAGTTGTACCATTGGAGTCCATTTGCTATATACTAGCCGGCGAATGTCGACCGCCAAATGTGGCGGTGTGTCAGGACCCTAACATGCGTGCCCATCAAAGCATGACGTGTCGGTAAACAGAAACAGCTCCCATCTATGGGCCCCACTCTCATATGAGCTGCGTCCAACGTTGGATCTCCCACTGGGTCTCTCTAACCTAGCATTAGCTCCGCGCCCAAAGTCAAAATGCCCCGCTCCGGATAATGCTGGCATACTTAATGCTTAATCCCACCACTTAATCATGCGCAATCCCACATGAACCACATGACCCACCTCCACCTCCACACCCTCACCGCATGGTCCTGGGACCCACTAGAGGAGTCAAGGATTGTAAATGTCGGGTTTTTTGAATCTCGGTCCTTTTAATGATAATATGAGATTAGTGGGTTATGGTGGGCCCCCTGGCAGGCGCACGAGGGGCGAGCGGTGGCTTCAGCTTCCACACCGCGGTACAACGATTAGCGTGGGCTACCGGGCGGAGGAAAGGGTCACACCGCTAACCACAATAATTAGGTCTCGTACCCAAAAACTACAATAATTAGGTCGTCGTCTCGCACGTGATACCTCGTTTCTCTCAGCCTTTACCGAAAAATCTCTCCCAGTCTGCCAGTCATCTATTTACGGCTGCGGCCACTCAGTGGAGAGTGGACATAATTGCCGTTCGATGTCGATATCTGTTCCATCGGACGGTTGATATTTGTTTCAAAGGGAGTAATAATTGAGGAAAGGTAAGTTCGTAATTCGTTAAATTTACACCGACCTAACCCACGAACGTTTTGATGGCGTGTTTGACCTTCATTGCTGAAGACTTAGAAAGGGAGAAGTGGAAGAGGAGAAAAAAAAAAGAAAAAATGGAAGATCGATATTCCTATTGAAGTAGAACGTCTCTGTTATCTCGCTCTCGGTGCTCGCCTCGCGTTATCTCTCTCGCTAAGAACCTCGGCGGAGATTTCGATTTTTATTTTGCTTAGCTGGGCGAAGCGTTATTTATTTGGGATAAGTCTTGGATTTTCCGGCGACAATCGCTTGTTCTTTTGCTAAGATTTGGGTTGGTGCTGCTGTGATTAATCTCAAACGGAGGTGATTTGGACAGAATTAGGGTTTTCTACGTCTGACTTGAGGAGGGGAAGGTATGAATAATAGCGCGGAGACGGTGAATGCGGCGGCGGCGGCGATCGTCACTGCTGAGAGACGAGTCCAGCAGGTCACCGTTCCGGTGAAGTTCGGAGTCCCTTCTCTCGATTTTATTCTACTATGATATCTCTATTTAATTCTTTTCTTGCATGTAGATGAGATTTTCTCGAGCTTGTGGCCATTTTGCTAGTTCTTTGAGTAACTGAAGTTAAAAAAAAAGAAAAATCTTGCCGCGGTTGTGGAACACGAGAATTATCCGTAGATTTTGTTGCTTTTAGTTCCAATTCGTTTTTAGTGTGAATTGTCGAGATCATTTTATTTCCACACAGACAAGATGATGAGCTGAAACGAGATGAATCATTAGTTTGTCACCTATTTTTTATGATTTCTTGGTCAAATCATTGTGCTATAAAGGTTGTAATCATTCTTATTCGATTTAATTCTACCTGAAAAGTATCTAGCTTCAATTCAGATCATTAGTTTTAATCATTGTTCTTCGATTTAATTCTACCTGCAAAGTATCTAGCTTCAAGTCAGATCACTAGTTAATAGACTGTCACGTTGCCCTGTAACGAGACTGTAATATTGTTATATGTGATGGTACGCAAATATTCTGAATGCTTAGTTCTTGCCTTTGTTGGATGCTTCGAGTGAGAAGCTGCGGCTTAATGGAATCTGGTATCCGGACAATCGTGAAACATCCCTTTAATGACTATCTGAGCAACTGCTTAAGGAGCGAGAAACTATTTTTTTAAGGATTTTTTTTTTCCTTCATTTGAGTCGCATAATAATTTCACCGCTCTGGTAATATACTATATCTGGGTATAGTACCAGTTAGCATTTGCTTTTTTTCTGGCTTCTTCTTATATGTAAGCCTTGGTAGTAAATGCAGAATTTATAATTTCTTTATCTGTCTTAGCAACTGGTATTTTGTTTGTTGCTTTGTAGCGAGTTTTGCTGATATTACAATGGCACAGTACAATGGGGCTTAGATTGTTATCTGGGTGAGAATCTGTTTCACCATCGATACTCATCAATTTTGAATTCTGACATGTGTCGCCCCTGTTTCACCGTCGATACTCATCAATTTTGAACTCTGACCTGTGTCGCCCTGTTAATTATGATTATTGATGTACATGTAATTCAAGTCTCTGCAAGTACAAGTGATATAAGTTCAAAGGATATCAATTCCCAGAATGCAATCAATGCAAAAAAAAACTTAAAAAAAAAAAAAAAAGAGATTAGAGGGGCTAATCTCCACCTTCTATCCTATAGCCATCCTACTCCTCAATGGTGGACTTCAACCAGAATGGAATCTCTGCCTCTCTTGCCCAAATGGCAAAGGATGATACTATCTAAGCAAGTGCTTGGTTGTCACTCAACATAAAACCAAAGTGCATAATACAATTTATATTTTTATCCATTTTCTGTTTTTACTGTTCTTGATCATTATATTGTATTATTCAATGCATTGTGCTGAAAGACCTCAGTAGGTCTTTTTTTTTTCTATGGGATTTGGGCCAGTTCACTCCAAAACCAATCATGGATAGTTGTGGATATAGGCCTAGGCCTATTATTTAACTGATTTTACTGGCCTAATCCACGAATCCAATGAGATTTTCAGTTTATTCATCCAAACAGGCCCTTAGCAGGATAATGACCCAACTCATCAACATCTTTATCTAAAAAGAAAGGCAGGTTGTCTGTAGCAATGTTATGAATGTGCACAAATATAGAATGTGCATCAGGGTTTGATCCCTTTTTATTAAATCGGGTATGAATTGGAACTTGCTTAAAAGAAATGATAACTTTCTTTCCTGAAACTAAATGATGGCTGGTAAACCACAAATGGAATAAGATAACCAACAGAGATTGGAGAAAAGAAAGAGAGGAAACAATACCTATGAGCTATAACTATGGTAAAGCAAAATGACCATTGGTAAGCGAGATAAGTAAAAAAATAGAGTTGAGCAGGGAATTGTGAAGAGAGTGTTCGTAATGGGAGGTTGCATATTAACTTTTTGTGGTAACATTGTGGAGGGTGGAAATTAGAGCATGTCTTTGGTTCTTGAAGAGGATAGTGTTGAAGGTTGTGGTTCTGAGTTACAGCCCGTTAGTTTATTTAAGATCTCTTAATCATTATCCACTATTGCAAGAATATGCAATCTAAAGGATGTATCAAGCGCGCCTTTAGAGAAGTTAAGGTGACAAAAGAGCTGGCCTTTGTAAATCTTTGGTCAACACTGCTGCTGTTGGGCAGAATTTTGTTTGCATGTGAACCTACATGTGGAACGCATGGACCTTTACAACCCAAAAAGGGTTGTGATCACCCATCCTTCTGTTCACAGTATTCCTTTTGTCTTTTCTAATTATTCCAACTATGGATTAATGATAATGAGGAAATTACTGATGATGCAAATTGAAACCCCAGATGTAGAAATTGAATTGGGTATCCTTTTCCTGCTAATTGTATGAAGAACTTTTTCTGTTCTACCTAAATATCGCTAGTTTGGATCTTATGTCAAGATCTCGGTGATGCAAACATCTGTACTGGTTTCCAAATGTGATGTCTTATGGGATTTTTAATGTGATTTTGTTAATAGATAATGATATCAATGAATTGCCATGGCTTTTGGTTCTTATTTGCATCTTGGACTTTTCATCTTTAAGAACTTTTTTCTTTATTAAGTTGCTATCTCTGTGATGTTGATTCTGTATGGGTTCCTCATAAAGGGAATACATTGTGCAACTAATGTATAATAATAGCATGAAATTTGTAGATTCCATTTTTCTTTATCACAGTTCATTTTTTCCTCTCTTGGGGATTATCATAAGAGGTGAGAAGCAGTCGGCTTCTCTTTCCCCCTTCAGAAGTACCTCATTTTTTCTCATCTTGGTCTGTCTGTTTCTTTCTTTCCTCGCTTCCCTTTGAAATTCAGATGGCAAGATATGGGAGGAGTTTGATATTTTAATCCTGAAACTCTCATCAAGCTTCTCTATTACTTTACAATCTTGTTGTGTGATAAGAAATAGTTTTTAGGTAGAGCTTTTATTGTGACCCACTATTTCAAATTACTTCCTCATTCTATCTGTTACTTCCCTTTTTTTTTCCCAATTGCAACCGAAGGAGGAGAATCGTGTGCTTGACTTGTTTATCAATCACAGCTGAAGTTGAACATTTGACTAGCAAGTCATAAGCAAAACAAATTGCATATTTATTCCCCAATTTTTTTTTTATTTTTATTAATTCTGTGGACTCATTTGTTTTCTAATGTGTAGTTGTACTGGCTCAATCTTCTTTGACGACCCAGGCAACTGCACTTTATTTCTCTGTGTAGAGTGCTGAGCAAATAGAGGTTAAGAGGGATCTTGGACTGATCTTGCTTAGAATTGGACAAGTTGAAAATGAATGCAGTTAGTGCAGCAAAATTGTTATCTTGAAATATGTGTCTGGAGCTTGTGAAAATGCCAAAAGTTGGAATAACTTAATGTTTGCCCATTATGATAATTTTGCTTCTATTGTGATTAGATAGTTTTCTGAATATGAATACACTGTCATTTATCCTATGTTTTTTACTTGCAGAGGAGAAGATGGGGAGCTTGTTTCAGTTTGTACTGGTGCTTTGGTTCTCAAAGACATGGTAAGCGTGTCAGCCATGCAGTCCTTGTTCCTCAACAGACACTACCAAGATCAGATGCTCCAGCCCGTGAAAACCCCATCCACCCTCCAGCATTTGTTGCACCTCCTTCCTCCCCAGCTTCCTTCCTCCCATCAGAACCCCCGTCTGCCACCCAGTCGCCTGCAGGTCCTCGATTCTTAGCAAATTCCTACTCCCCCAGTGGCCCTGTGTCCATCTTTGCCATTGGGCCTTATGCACATGAGACTCAACTAGTCTCGCCTCCCGTCTTCTCCACCTTCACAACCGAACCATCCACTGCTTCATTTACCCCCCCTCCAGAACCTGTGCATCTAACAAACCCTTCGTCTCCTGAGGTTCCATTTGCACGACTTTTAACGTCTTCCCTGAATTCCAATTGCAAACAGAGCGAAGCCTCCGCATTTCAGTCATACCAGTTTTACCCGGGAAGCCCGATTGGGCACCTCATATCCCCACGTTCAGCATGTTCGGGCGCTTCATCCCCTTTCCCTGATGTCGAATTCCATTCCTCTGCTGGTGGCTCCTTCCCATCTTTTCCAGTTAGTGAGCCACCAAAGATCTTGAGTGCTGAAGGAATTGCTGTGCGCAAGCTGATTCCTCGACATGCTCGGAATGGTGGTTCCCTTTTGGATGGTCAGATCACTGCAGCTGCACCTAGGATGGATTCTGCTATGGGGTCTCATAATAATGAGCATGCAATGGATCACAGAGGATCATCTGAATTGACTGAAGAAGAGTTTGCACGCTGTTTGGGAAAGAAAACAGCAACGTCAGGGGAAACTAACTCAGGATCTTCGCAAGTTGCAACAGCTGCGGTAGACCAGATTACTGCTGAAGCCAATAAGAGCAATGCAATCTGTGTTGATGAAACTTACCATGACTTGCCTGAGATAGCGCAACCCTCCACTGCCCTTTCAGCAGTTAAAGAGTTCAAATTTGATAATGCGGATGGAGCACCTCTAGAACCTAGCGTTGGCTCTGATTGGTGGGCAAATGAGAAGGTTGCTGGGACAGCAAGTGAGCCTCACAAGAATTGGGCATATTTCCCTATGATACAGCCTGGGGTCAGCTGATCGCCAATCCTAGATGTATCCTATGTGCAGAAAAGAGGAGCCTTTGTTGCCGGCTCCAGGTTCATGACCCCCATTTGGCAGTGTTGCTGGGAACAGGAGGCGCTGGGCATCTGCAAGCTAAACTTGTAGATATCTTTCAGTGGATGGTAATGGTGAGATGGACTACTTCGCTAGCTGCAACTCAGGTCCTCTCCATCACAGGAAAAAATAAACAGAAGATTTTGATGTCTCATATGAAATATGTAATGTGGTGTAATAGTCTTTCTGTTTTCATACCACAGAGTACACATATCTACAATTACGGTCATGTAACTATCATATTGCAGCATTATCAGCTTGTCATTATTTAGCTTTTGGAACTTGGTTATGTCTTCGTATTTAGCTAGTATGCTTGTTCCTTGGTTTTAGTTCTTGTTCAGTGTCATCTGGTCGTCGGGCAACTGAAGCATCTTCACCTACCATCCGAGAGTTTGACATTGGCGCATGATCGCATGGAATACCACCCTCCAAAATGCATCAGTCAGTACTGTTTAATGTTGCAAAGGTATGATAAGACACCTGAATTGGGATGATGCACGCCTGGGAGGAATAAGCAAAAAGTTTAAAGTGCCTTGCAGAACTACGGGGTAAACTTTCCAGATTATCCTTTTCTCCTTGTCTAGGATTAATCTTCAGAAATTCAGGACAAAGTGCAACCCGGACGAGACAATGTCACCTACCTGCAAAAGTTGCGCGATTTGCCATGCACATGTAGGTATAACCACGCACATGTGACATGCACCAACATGCATCCTGTGTAACCCAGAGCACTGAAAAATATGTTTATATATATATATTTATTTATTTATTATTATGATCATAAGTTAAATTTTCGTATATATGAAATATTATTCGTTTTAATTTATGATCATCTTTAAATTTTAGTGAATCTTTAAATTTCAATAGATTTTTAAATTTTAATAAGTCTGATCATTTAGAGTCTCATGATTTTGTTCATTTTATTTTTAAAAAAAATTTAATTTATATAAATTATATTTTTTTTTATTTGTAATCGGCATGGCACTAAAAAAAATTTCTGTACACTATAGTATATATATATATATATATGACTCACTTGCAAGGAGTCGACTACTCGAGTAGACGTCACAAGTTGTTTTCGACCTTTCCCAATCCATCCAAATTGCCAGCATTAAATGGCGTCGTGGCTCTGCTACATGGGCTCGAAATACTAATGTACACAGTTCATGTGAGAGAATATCTCTGTACTGTACGTTCGCATTCATGTACGAGAATATCTCTGTACTGTACGTTCGCATTCATGTACAGGTTGCAATCCTCCAATATTTGAAAAAAAAAAAAGTAAAATATCATTTTCTCTCAGATGCTTTTTCAGCTCTGAAAACATAAAAAACATTTCCAAAAAGATATAACTTTTATTTTGACAACATTCTCCTGCCACTTTCTAAATTTGACAAATTTTAATGTAATTCAAAATATTCTCAATCAGTTCGTGCCAAGCTGTCGGTGATATACAAAAGTACCAACAGACACCCACCAACCACGTACATCTTGGCACTCGAATCTTTCAACAGTCCTTTGTTTGGCGGTATCCTACACTATTGCCTAAACGAACAGTCCAACTAGATGGGAGATCCATGTGTGTTCCGAGTTACAACCCCGGTCCCTCGTCCCGTTGTCTGGATAAGCCACCGCTCGCGTCTCGGGAAAACCGAGCACGGCCCCTATTGACGAACACAGAAACGAATCGGTGCACAGCCCACCCAGCCCACCAGACCCCACGTTATAGTATTTGGCATCAGACTCTCCGTTCTGATATCGGGATAATGACAGCTGAGGCTGCAAGCCAGAACTTTTTGGCCCCCGGCTTTGGCAGCTTTCTCCCTTGTTTTCTCGGCAGCTCACTCTTTGTTTCTCTCTGGTGATTCTCTCTTCAATTATATACGCCTACCGATGGCCCACCGTCATGTCAGTTCCCATCCATTAGCCTCCTTCCTTTTTGCCTGAAAAGCCGTCCGATTTTTTTTCACTTGCACATCATGAGTTCCTGTTCTCAGCTCTGCGGATATTCTTCTTGAGAGCTGGAAAGGCCAGGCTGTGATCGGTAGATGTTTTGCGTTTTTTCCTTTTTTTGGGGTTAGGGGTTTTTTTTCCATGCATCCGTGCTTTCTTTTTCATTTGTAGGATTAATATTCTCTGAATTCTGAAAGGTTTTAATCGTTTGCTGATCTCTTGCTTTTAAGGTTTTGGTGCACTCAGGATCTGGCATATCAGATAATTGTAGAGTTAGCAAGTACAGAACCAGCCTTCTTCTTTTCTTCTGGATTTGGAGAGTTCTGGCGTCTATATATACATATATACCATAAATTTTAGGCGGGTGGTGGTAGGTTGGTGAGAGATCTGGCAGGAACGAAACTTTGGCTCCCACAGTCGGGGATGGTGATAATCACCTCTCAAAAGTGATCCAGTATCCTTAATCTTTGTTACTGTTTGATTGCAAGGTGAGTGGAGTTATCCTCCAATATCTAGGAGCGGACATCCAAGCAGGCGCAACTCGAAGTCACAAAGATGGCCATGGCACACACTGTGAAGGTGGTACTAGGCTCTGTAGCCTTTGCGATCTTCTGGGTCCTAGCCGTTTTCCCTGCGGTACCCTTCCTCCCAATTGGAAGGACTGCAGGATCTCTTCTTGGTGCCATGCTTATGGTCACCTTCCAAGTGATCACTCCAGAGGAAGCTTTTGCAGCTATCGACCTCCCAATCCTTGGCCTCCTCTTTGGCACCATGGTTGTCAGCGTCTATCTCGAAAGAGCCGATATGTTCAAGTATTTGGGTAAATTGCTCTCATGGAAGAGCAGAGGTGGCAAGGATTTGCTCTGCCGCATCTGTCTTGTTTCTGCCGTATCCAGTGCTCTATTTACCAACGATACTTGTTGTGTTGTCCTCACTGAATTCATCCTGAAAATTGCAAGACAGAACAATTTGCCACCGCAGCCCTTCCTTTTGGCCCTGGCTTCTAGTGCTAATATTGGCTCTTCCACAACACCGATCGGTAACCCGCAGAACTTAGTTATAGCTGTTCAAAGTAAGATTTCTTTTGGGAAATTCTTGTCTGGGATCCTTCCTGCGATGCTTGTTGGGGTAGTTGTGAATTCTGCCATTCTCTTATGCTATTACTGGAAGAGGTTGTCCAATGAGAAGGATGTTGAAGTGGCTCAAGCAGCTAAAGATGTGGTTGATGAAGAGGATGTCACTTCTCACCGTTTCTCACCTGCGACGATGTCGCACCTTGCTTGTACTACTTCTCAGGATTGGAGTTCTGCAATTGATTCTATTACGCAGTGCCTGCCAATAAATGGAGACATTGGGCATGCCGGGACATTGCGGAATAGAATAAGTTTTAGCGAGCATGGCATGCAGTCCGCCATAAGTGGAGGAGCTGAATTCATGAAGGTCTCAAATGCATCGAAGGAGGTGGCAGGGGTTGGTGGAGTTTCTCAAAAGAGAGAGGAAGGCGTGTCTGTCGGGAGATATGTGAGAACTGGCAGCCGGATGAGTGGTTTGAAAGAAGGGTTTTCTCACCACTCTTTGGAGGAAAAGGAAATTCCCATGGAGAGGTGGAAGAGATTGTTGTGGAAGATATGTGTCTATATTGTGACTATTGGAATGCTCATTGCTCTTTTAATGGGGCGAAACATGTCATGGAGTGCGATTACTGCTGCTCTCGCTCTCATTGTACTGGATTTTAAGGATGCCCGTCCTTCGTTAGAGAAGGTAATTATATTTTGAGGTTTAGTTATTATTATGCCAAATGAAAAATTTTCATTCTTCTCCTACATCCTTATGTGCTCTATTCCTTTGTCTGGCATCTGGAGATTTTGCTATTCCTCATAAATTTTAAGTCGGATAATTGGTATTGCATATTTTTCAGCAAAAGTTCATAATAGTTCTTTGTGAAAACATTTTAGATTTGGCTGATATGTCTGTTGCTAATGCAAACCAGGTTTCTTATTCATTATTGATATTCTTTTGTGGGATGTTCATTACTGTCGACGGCTTTAATAAAACTGGCATACCAAGTGCTCTGTGGGATCTGATGGAGCCATATGCACGGATTGATAGTGCTGGAGGGGTTGCCGTGCTTGCCTCTGTTATCCTTCTTCTCTCAAATGTTGCCTCTAATGTACCTACTGGTAAGTTTAGTGTTTTGTCCCATTGGGTAGTTGAAGTATACATGATTGTGAGAAGGTTCAACTTAAAACTTTATGTTCAGTTCCAATAGGTTCTCTAAACTGCTCTTCTACTACCTTAATAACTTTTCTGTTGCATGTGAGGGTTAAAATGTATTGAAATCTTCTAGCTTGCTCCCTCTACATGTCTGGATGTCTGTTACGTGTAGAAATGCCAGCTTCTGTACTTACTCTGCATGTTTAAACTTTGGGGAGTCTGCATATCAACAGTTGAATTTAGCTTCTGTTCTTCTATATGCTAAGTAAACTGGTATTATGGTGAATTCAAGTATAACATATAAGACATCTCTATATCACATTGATTTGCAATTGCATGTAATCTGCTTAGGATGATGCTGCCTAGACTACATTAGAAAATAATATCTGTCCTTTTGCATTTGTAACTGTTTTCGCAGTGGTAATGAATTTGTATGAAACTATGCCGACACGTGTTAGAACTGAGAATGACTTTCCATGTACTATTCTCCTGGTGAAACTACGCAAAATCTTACTTCCTGGTGGTTTAACATTTGACAATGATTTTTGTGGTATGAACTGTTAGAGGTCCGATTTTGGAACAAAAACTGAAACAGGTTAGGAAAATCCCATATCAAATTGTCCCATATATCTTCTAAGACAGCTTCAAGGGTTCTGTTAAAAGTTATAAAGAACAAGAAAAAAATCAAAGATGATCTAAAAACCGCCTTACTTGAAAGGAAACCATTCTATATAGGCTTGTACAGCCATATCCTTGAGTGCTGAAGAGACAGGCAATGCAGTCTGGTGGATGTTATGAGATCTCAGGATCAGAGTGTAATTAAGAGTAAAAATCTCTAGAAATCAGCTGGTTGTCTATGGGCTGGGTTGTCACAAGGTTGTCCGACACCCCTACCCTAACTGACTTTCTACATCAAAAGAAAAATTTTATTATATGCAATTGTGCTCCATTTCATGTAAAGGGATTTGATTCACTGAAGTGGAAATTGACTTGGGTCGTATGTAAGAAAGCTAACATACAACATATACAATGCATCCTTTGAGAAAGAGAAATCGAGACTTGTTTGACAAGCTTCTTCAATACCAAGAGATTGTTAAACTTTTCAACTGATTCATGCTTAAATCCACTGAGAATTGGTTATAAAATCAAAGATTGGCATGGAAGTCTGTGTGCGTCCATGTTGTATGGCATGTTACATTGCAGCATCAGATCATTGCATGGCATGGCATGACACATACTGTACCAGTGACAGACCAGAAAGAACTACCATGAGACAGTTAGAATCTTTATAAAACAACATTGGCAAGGTCCTTTCTTATACTGCTTTTGTTTATCACCACAAAGATCTACAAGTCTTTTAGTGAAGAGATTTGTAGTTAAAGGCCAAATTTTTGCTGTCACCAATGATGTCTTTTTTGTTGATGTCATTTTTTTTTAGCTACATGACTAAATTTTATCAAGAAGTTGGTTCTTTATTCTCAAATGTAACGTGTAACTGGTCTTGACTTAAATTCCTTGATTGATCAGATAGCTTTAAGTTCACTTTGAAGACCTATTTCACCTTTCTGTTTATCATTTCTGAGTGTTGATCTTAAGTTCCTTACATGGCTGTGGAGTTGCTTCAGAAAAGGGAGTATAAACATAGGAAAACCAAGTAAGAAGGGAAATAAATACCAAGAAATTTATCTTTATTGCAAAATTCCCATGATGGAAGGTATAATATAACTAATATGGAATTGGAAGTTTGAGGATCTTCAGACATATCCTACATTTGACTCCATGAACCTGAGGAAGTAATGAAGCAACAACAGAACCAAGGAATATTACGACATCGATATTTGGACTGCAGAGGAGAGGATGGCACTTACTGGTACCATGAAGTTCTCTAGCAACCATTCAGCAAGCTGAATGATAGATGTTTGTTAACTTCCAATACCTAATTTGTTTGTTATGATTGCTTATTAATTCAATTAGCAATTTGAGAGGAATGATCTTGATAAATCCTTTTTTTATACAGGTAATTTTTGTACCCAATTGTTGGAAGATAGAAATCTTTTTTTTTTTTTTTTTTTGTTAGAAATGATCTACGGTTTTAGATGCAATGGTTTCTGCATGTTTAAGCCATAAGGTTGGTTGTTCTCTCCGGACCTCTGATTCCTCCTGTTCCCCTGGCTATGATATAAGTTGGAATCTAGCACCTATAGAAATCTGATCTGATTCTGAATTTTTACTCCTTATCAAAGTTACTGCATGGTAATGCATGATAAGGGTAATTTTCTTGCATCTTGCTCTCCATCGTTCCGCAAGGATTTAGTATCTTGCATCCATTAGAGTACCCTCAAGTCCTTTATTAACTTACAAATGCATTTACTTATGAATGATGGTCAGTAATGTGGAAAACTGCTTTTATATGCCTAATGTCTCTCCTTGTCTCTAGTTCTGTTGCTTGGAGCTCGGGTGGCAGCATCTGCAGCACGCATCTCTCCAGCTGAAGAGACAAAGGCATGGCTCATATTAGCATGGGTGAGTACAGTGGCTGGAAATCTATCACTACTGGGATCAGCTGCAAACTTGATAGTTTGTGAGCAGGCTCGCCGGGCTCAGTTCTTTGGTTACAACCTCTCATTCTTGAGCCACCTGCGTTTTGGGTTCCCTTCGACGCTTGTTGTCACAGCTGTTGGCTTGCTACTTATCAGGAACTATTGAGTGCATCTGGTGAAGAACCATGTACGGTGTGGATCTCTTGTATTTTACAATAGCGTTTCAGTCCATGTAAAAAGGCAAAACCTGGTGGCCATTTGCACATTTTCGAGGCAACCAGTATAAGGTATGTTTGATAGGTGAGGAGATTCTAAATAAAATATGGTGGTCATGTGATGTTATGTAACAAGTTGCTCACTATATGAGAGATTGCAAGCAGCCAGGACAGGCCAATGGAAGCAAAAACAAAGGGAGTGGATGGGGATGACCTGCATGATTTCAGAGCTCCAGTACCCTGCAAGGAGCCTCATTCACAAGCTTATCGTGTCATGTCGAGCTTGGCATGCCTGTTCCAGCAAGCCTTGTTCTTCTTCATGGCCATGGACACCTTTGTTTTTTCTTTTCTTTTTTTCTTGCTGGTTGATTAAGTAATTGTTTTAATAATTTCATCGAGGTAAATTCTCAGTCCACTGTGCCAGCAAATTTGCATACCTCCAAGCAAACATGATCATGATCTCAGTTTGAAGGAGTTACTGCTTCTTGGGAGTATGTGAAAAGATCACTCGGTGAAATTGGCTCTGTTGGAGATCTACTGCCCATCAGTACCGAATCATCTCCTCCACCCAATCGTGAGGTATTGTCCGCTTTGAAACAGCGCGTGCCCGCTATAGGGAACCACGACGCTGTCCCTCACGGTTTTGTCCCGTAAAAAATGCCTCACGTGAGAGAGGGGGAACTCATACTAATAAGCAGTAGGATCTCTTGCTTGTTTTCGGTATGGGACTTTCGAGCTCGAAGCCCCCGATGCCCATCCCATAACAGTCCCCCAGCAAGGGAGCGTACTGCTGCAGGTAAGGGACGGGTTCCCACAGACGGTGCCAATGTTGGAGATCTACTGTCCACCAGTACGGAACCATCTCCTCCATCCAATCGTGAGGTATTGTCCGTTTTGAAACAGCGCGTGCCCGCTACAGAGAACCACGATGCTGCCCCTCACGGTTTTGCCCCGCAAAAAGTGCCTCACGTGGGAGAGGGAGAACTCATACTAATAAGCAGTAGGATCTCTTGCTTATTTTCGGTATGAAACTTTCGGACTCGAAGCCCCCGATGCCCATCCCACAACAGACTCCTTCCAAAGAGGGGTGGTGTCATGGGTAATTGTCCATGGGGTCCAACCTAGATTTTGAAAAGCTAGTCTCGAGGTTTAAAAGGATTATGTCTGTAGGAGTGGTAGAAAAATATAGCTTAAAACTTCCACCATGGGGACATTTGTTGAGGCTTATATTTATGAATTAAAGCATATCATTCGCAATGATTAAGGCAAGGAAGAAGCATAAATGAAAATTTTATTATTCTTGTAAGATTGAAAGTATAAAATTTGGCTCATAACTTTATTGCTTGCTGAAATGACAATTATGCTCTTAGCAAAGCTATAACCTCGTCGGTCGTCATTTTCTTGCCTTTATATTTGAGATTGTACCTTATGGCATATGCTTGGTACTTTAATATCTATCTCTGCTCATTAAACGAGGCAATCAATCGCTATGATCATTATACCATCTTTATTTGGTTGAATTTAATATTGGGGTTTATGTTTTATACTGCCTTGATATCTTGTATTTTCAGGCTATCTCCCTTACCTTTGTTTTCAGTTTTTTTTTTTTTTAAACACTGGTTCAACTTAGAACTCGAGTTGTTTTTGTATCTTCAAATTTTACACATCAAAGTTAGGTCGGTCAAAAATTCAGTTTAAATTTCATGGTATCAACTCTTATCGTCAAGTTAATTAGTTTTTTAAAGAAAAATAAAAAAGATCCTAAAGTTCGGTTCGTAGAAAAAAAAAAGGAAAGAACAAAAGAAATATTTTTTTTTAAAAAAAAATTAAAGAGAAGGTGACTTTATCATGGCGGTTAAACTAACCAAAAAGTGAGCTAATAAAATTAGGGGCTTGTTTGATTTGGAGAGAAAAGAGTTTAAGGAAAATAATGTTTAACTGATTATCTCCCTTTTTTTGAATAAAAATTTATTTTTAATTGATATATCAGATTTTAAATAAAAATGTTAGTTATGTATGCATGACTAGTAGAAATATGACAAACGAAGATAACAGTTTGGGAAGTCTATATGCAAAATAGTGCGGTTCTTGCTCAGTTCAAAAATTCAAATTTATTAGTCTCCCAGTCGACAGCGGCTGTGAATATTTTGGGCTGTTGGTCCTTGGGAAAACAAAGGTTGTCCTTCTCTCCCTCCAAAGCCATGGGAGCAGCACTGAGTGTGAGTGGCATCTACCTATCCGGGCCCCACCCAGCCAAATTCGCTGCGCCTCAAATTCCCCGCCGAGCGTGAAGCGCCCCTCCGGACACCATGCGTCCCGTGCCACCTAAAATTAAGAAAAATGCTTTGTGTGCCCCGGTCGAGCCGTCCCACGTCCACCGAGAACGAGGAAATCTGGGCGGGACTCCTTGCGTCAAAAATTCCCTTCATCCAACCCGCCCGCCCACACTGCCTCTAAGCAATCCCGTGTCGTCATGGTCATGAGTCATGACCAACGTATACACAGTTTTTTTATAAAAAAATGATGACTGTAGAATGGCATGCTGCACATAGCATACCGATATCGTATCAATTAAAAATTTAAAATAAATATCAAACAAAAAAATATTTATAAAAAATAATTATAAAAAAAATTATAAAAAAATATTTTTTTTAAAAAAAAATAAATATCAAAATTTTGCTAAAGTGCCACATGAAGGAGTCACACATGCACAAATAATCTCTTCTTTCTTTTTTCCATACTTTTCTCTACGATTTTCTATACTCCAAAGAGACATCAAAGATCTCTTTAAATAGACCACCATATGGATAGGAGTTTGATTCATATCTTGACTCATAAAATAAAATTCATTACAATACAAACTCTTAATCCTATTTCAAATAGAACACATGTAATAAATAAATAAATAAATAACATAATCTTAATTGGACATGCAAAATGAGTCTTAATATTTTTTCTCATTACGAAGTTCATACTGACAATATTGAAGTTATTGATGTCATGAAGCATCATTATAGCCATCACCATCATCACCGCAGTAACAGCAATATCTAACAACTTGTTGAACCGATAATTGAATAAAGAACTCTTTTATTGGCTCGAACAATAATTTCTCCACTAGCTAATCCTCTTCGATGCATATGTCAAAGACGATGATGTCTTGCAATACTTTTTTTTTAGTATTGACTTCATGGTCATGATGCTAAGATATCTTTGAGCATCCAGCTCATCCCATCAAACATCAAGTTATCGATTGCAATAACTATAAACATTGATCATTACCTGCACATGAGTAAAATCAATAACAAATATTTTTCCATATCCATATGCCATCGCCTGGGGAGCACAAGTATCTACAGATAATCAGCTTCTACATATGGAATTAAATCTTTATGCATAGAGTCTTCTAACAGCTCAAACTTTGAAGTAGTTTCAAAATCAATCGGTAACAAGGCATAACAACAATCATTTTCATCGAGCATATTTTTTTGTTTTCTGATATTTGAAAGTATTTCAAATTTAGCCAGCTCTTCATCCTCATGACTGACTAAATCTCTACTTGAAACATCCAAATCCTGGATAGCTTTAGCATAAGATTCTTTCATACGATTTAATTCTTCAATAAGGATCTCTATATCTGAATCAACTGTAGCATCCTTTAACTTTTCTTGAGTAATTTCAAAGCTAACAGATTCTTCAATCACGATCTCTTCTAAATTTGAGACTGTAGCCATCTAGTCAAGCTTCTCCTACTCAAGATTTTTTCTAGACTTACTGATTCTTAAGCTAATAAACTTTGTCATGCTCCAAGTCTTCAAAAACTAATCCGGTCTCTAACTGATTAAGCTCTCTATATTTTAAATCTTCATCTTTAAATCAATTTTGTTTATCTTTGTCTATAATTTGTGAAACATAAATCAAATTCTTCTTCGTACCAGACACATAATAAACATTATTCATGAAAATAGAAGAATGAGTAGATGATGTAAGAGATAAATCACTAACACTTTTAACAAGATGAAGTGAATCATTGATAGTAGTAATAGCATCAGAACCAGTATAATCACATAAAGAATCAAATATCTCTCTGTGACCAGTCAAATGATTAGAATACCCAGAATCAATAATTTAATCATGAGTAAAATCAATATGTGGTACATGAGAAGAAGTAGAAACACATACAAATTGACTATTAAGATTAGAATTTATGATGGTAGTAGTAAGAGCCCAACTATCACTTTCTTTCTCTCCCCCATGCTCTAATATAAAAAATACAACATTAGATTGTTTGAGCTTTACCCTGAAATCTTAGATTTTATGGTTAAATTTTTCACACCTACAACAATTTTTCTTAAATTTATAATTTTTATTACCAAAATATAAAGCCTCTTCTTTCTAAGGGGATATCATCAAATCATACATCTGAGTATTAAGTGCTTCTTAATTAATAAGTATATTTTCCAACTCTATTGATGTAGGTTGTTAAGTCCATTTAAAGATAGTTAGCAATAAGTACTATACTCTTTATTTAAACCATGAACTAACAGTCTACATCGTTTATTTTTATCATAGCGAGAATTTGGATAAAGCATACCAAGCTCATCAAATAATTTTGTTCTTTAAGAAAATATTGAAAAATTATAAGATTACCTTATTTGAGAGCACCAATCTAGTTTTCTAAAAATTGAAGCTGAGCCTCATTAGTTTTTGAGTGAAAAGCAGCAAGAATATTTCATACCTTTTTCAGCTCCTTTATATTTTGAATACACTAGTAAGTATTTTCATCCACATTCATTAGAAGCATAAGAACTGCATTTGCGGCTTTGGTCTTCCATGTTTTTCTTATTTATACATTATCAAGAGTTTCTGATGACTTCACCATATCTGTCTCGTCCATGACTTTTCATAAATTTTTTTGATCAAATAAGATTTGATGTAGGTCTTTCGGAATGTATATTTGATATTATTCAATATTTTGATTGTAGTAGCTTCAACTATGGTGATTCAATTTTTAAATCACTAAATAAGAGTCCATATGTTTGCACCACTACAAAACGAATTGTTGGAGGCTCCTCAACCACGCAGAGCTATTAATGCATGAATCTATAATCTCTAAGCCTATGGCTCTGATACCATATAGAATGACATGCTACATGTAGTAGATTGATCGTGTTGACCCAAGATCCAAAATAAATACCAAACAAAAAAATATTTGCAGAGAATCGCAAGAAAATAATTATGAAAGAACAAAAAATGAAAGAGAAAAATAATTTATTTTCAAAGAAGAATAAATACTAAGATCTCATAAAAGAGTCTTACGAAGGAATCTTTACATGCACAAATAATCTCTTCTCTCTCTTCTCCACATCTTTCTCTATGATTTTTCGCACTCCAAGGAGACACCAAGAGTCCCTTTAAATAGACCACCATATGGATGAGAGTTTGATTCCTATCTTGACTCACAAAATAAATCCACTACAATACAAACTCTTAATCCTCTTTCAAATAGAAATACATGTAAAAAATAAATAAATAAATAAATAAATAATAGAACCCTAATTGGACATATAACGAGTCTTAACAATGATGACATACAAATTTGACATTCATCACTATTGCTATCCAAAATCCAACACGAGTCAGACGAGTTGGCAAATTTCAACACTGACTTACATGTAGAGATGGCAAAATCGATCCGATCCAATAAGTATGCACCCTACCAAAATCCGATCAAATCTGAAAAATAGTATTTGATTGGATTTGTGTTCGAGTTCGGGTAAAACCTAAAAACTATAGCACAGATATGGGTAGGGTATAGATTGTACTGTTTTCTACCCGAATCCGATCCGAACCGATGGGTATGGATAATACCCGAATCCATACCCAAATATATATATTTATAATTCTATTTTGATTGATAATATGCATAAAATTATTTTGATTATTTATATGTTCTACGTGAAATTATAATTCTATTTCTATATTTGATTTCTATAAATCTGAACTTATAAATTATGTTCTATATTGAATTGATAATTTTATTTTAATTAATAATATGCATAAAATTATTTTAGTTGTGTTGGGTATAAAATACCCACGGCTGAAGTTCTCGACGGGATTAACCCTTGCGGGCTCCGTCCACAACTCCGAGGGGGACTCCGCCCGGACTCCTACGGGAGCCGGGCTCCGCCCACAACTCCAACCTCAAGGAGGACTTCGCCCGGACTCCTACGGGAGCCGAGCTCCGTCACCAACTTCAACTGTCGGCAAGCTCCGTTCGGACTTCTATGGGAGCCGGACTGCGCACCCGACTTCAACCGCAAGTGGGACTCCGCCCGGACTCCTACGGGAGCCGGGCTCCGCCCACGACTTCAACCGCAAGGAGGACTCCGCCCGGACTCCGACGGGAGCCGGGTTCCGTCGCCAACTTCAACTACCGGTAAGCTCCGTCCGGACTCCTACGGGAGCCAGACTTCGCACCTGACTTTAATTGCAGGAGGACTCCACCCGGACTCCTACGGGAGCCGGGCTCCGCCCACAACTTCAACTCCGAGAGGACTCCGCCCAGACTCCTACGGGAGCCGGGCTCCGCCCACAACTCCAACCTCAAGAAGGACTCCGCCCGGACTCCTACGGGAGCTGGGCTCCATCACCAACTTCAACCGCCGGCAAGCTCCGTCCGGACTTCTACGGGAGCCGGACTTCGCACCCAACTTCAACTGCAAGGAGGACTCCGCCCGGACTCCGACGGGAGCCGGATTCCGTCGCCAACTTCAACTACCGGTAAGCTCCGTCCGGACTCCTACGGGAGCCGGACTTCGCACCTGACTTTAATTGCAGGAGGACTCCACCCGAACTCCTACGGGAGCCGGGCTCTGCCCACAACTTCAACTCTGAGAGGACTCCGCCCGGACTCCTACGGGAGTCAGGCTCCGCCCACAACTCCAACCTTAAGGAGGACTCCGTCCGGACTCCTACGGGAGCCGGGCTCCATCACCAACTTCAACCGCCGGCAAGCTCCGTCCGGACTTCTACAGGAGCCGGACTTCGCACCCGACTTCAACCGCAAGGGGGACTCCGCCCGGACTCCTACGGGAGCCGGGCTCCGCCCATGACTTCAACCGCAAGGAGGACTCCGCCCGGACTCCTACGGGAGTCGGACTTCGCACCTGACTTTAATTGCAGGAGGACTCCATCCGGACTCCTACGGGAGCCGGGCTCCGCCCACGACTTCAACCGCAAGGAGGACTCCGCCCGGACTCCGATGGGAGCCGGGTTCTGTCGCCAACTTCAACTACCGGTAAGCTCCGTCCGGACTCCTACGGGAGCCGGACTTCGTACCTGACTTTAATTGCAGGAGGACTCCACCTGGACTCCTACGGGAGCCGGGCTCCGCCCACAACTTCAACTCCGAGAAGACTCCGCCCGGACTCCTACGGGAGCCGGGCTCCGCTCACGACTTCAACCGTAAGGAGGACTCTGCCCGGACTCCGACGGAAGTCGGGCTCCGTCGCCAACTTCAACTACCGGTAAGCTCCGTCCGGACTCCTACGGGAGCCGGACTTCGCACCTGACTTTAATTGCAGGGGACTCCGCCCGGTAAGCTCCGTCCGGACTCCTACGGGAGTCGGACTTCGCATCTGACTTTAATTGCAGGGGACTTCACACCGGTAAGCTCCGTCCGGACTCCTACGGGAGCCGGGCTCCGCCCACAACTCCAACCTCAAGGAGGACTCCGCCCGGACTCCTACGGGAGCTGGGCTCCGTCACCAACTTCAACCGCCGGCAAGCTCCGTCCGGACTTCTACGGGAGCCGGACTTCGCACCCAACTTCAACTGCAAGGAGGACTCCGCCCGGACTCCTACGGGAGCCGGGCTCCGCCCACAACTTCAACTCCGAGAGGACTCCGCCCAGACTCCTACGGGAGCCGGGCTCTGCTCACGACTTCAACTGCAAGGAGGACTCCGCCCGGACTCCGACGGGAGCCGGGCTCCGTCGCCAACTTCAACTACCGGTAAGCTCCGTCCGGACTCCTACGGGAGCCGGACTTTGCACCTGACTTTAATTGCAGGGGACTCCACCCGGACTCCTACGGGAGCCGGACTCCGCCCACGACTTCAACCGCAAGGGGGACTCCGCCCGGACTCCTATGGGAGCCGGGCTCCGTCGCCAGCTCCGACCGCTGCCGAACTTCAGCCGACGGATCTGCACTCCCAGGCGCGACACAGCAACCACCGCGATCCTGCTCCACTTCCTGTGGCGGATTCCACGCAGCTCCATCATTTCCTGACAGACCGCTATAACAGCTACGACTCTGCTCCACCTTCTGTGACGGATCCCGTGCGGCTCCACTATTCCCTGGCAGACCGCTATGATGCCCACGATCCTGCTCCACCTTCTGTAACGGATACTGCGCGATTCTCCCATCCTCCGACGAGTCACGACAACGGACGCCGCTCCACTCCCTGCGGCAGACTCCACGTGGCGTGCTACAGTGAGGGCCACGGGTCCACTCCACTACTCCCCGCAACAAATTTCTCCTGACCGTGGACCGCCCACTACCAGACGGTTATGAACGTCGCTATCAATTTGTTGCCCCCTTCGTCTATAAAAGGGAAACCCCAGATACGTTATTCTATAAGCTCTCATTTTTACCTAAAAACTCTGCTAAATTCTCCGTTCGAGCACTCCATTCTTGTTGAGGCTGAGAACTGACTTGAGCGTCGGAGGGTCTTGCCGGAGCAACCCCACCTCCGATTTAGACTTCCTTTGCAGGTCCTAGCGGCGACCGCGACTCCCTCGACTCCAGCTTCTCCGGCGCAAGCGGATTTTTGCACCAACATGATTGGTGCTAGAGGAAGGGACTGAACCTTCGCAGTACCCTTGTCCTTAAAGGAGCACTCAACGGGACCGCCCCCGGGCATCTCTTCCGGCGTCCCCTCCCCCCTTCTTTCTCCACTTGGACCTTGCTTGATGCCTCCCCGCAAGGCGTCCACGCGACGGTCCACGACCTCCGCGGCCAGATCTCAGGCTCCGGCCTCCCCTCCTGTTTCTCAACCCCCTCCTCCTCCTCCGACGGTGGCGATCGGCGCGGAGCAGTTTGACCTGCTGGCGCAGCAGGTCAGAGGCCTCACAGAAGCTGTGCAGGCTATGCAGCAGCAGCAGCCGCAGGCATCAGTACGCCTGAAAAGGGTGTCTCCGGAATACCAGAATCCGGCGGCAGGGTGGGCCACCTGGGCCAGCCGCCCCGTCCTTCCTGGGAAAACGAACCCGAGGGTGGAGAGCCCTCAATCGGACCACGACTCCACCCCTGGAAGATCCCTGCCCCCATTCTGCCAGAGGACCCTCGAGACCCGAAGTCGGGAGGACTTCCTGGATCGGAGACTCTAGAAGATGAACCGGCGGATCGAAGAACTCCACCATGCTCCCCTCGCTTATGGTGAGGATATTTGTACTGACCCTCCCTTCTCTCAAATGATCATGCAGGAACCGATCCCGCCAAACTTCAAGCTCCCCCAGTTCGAAAGCTACGATGGGACTTCGGACCCAGTTGATCATCTGGAAGCCTTTCGGACGATGATGCTGCTTCACGGTGCTCCCGACGCCATTCTATGCCGGGCCTTCCCATCCACCTTGAAGGGAGCGGCGAGAAACTGGTACTCGGCTTTGAAACTGGGTACCATCTTTTCCTTCGATCAAATGAGCTACCAATTTGTGGCCCATTTTGTCAGCAGCCGGCGCCCCCGGAAGGGTTCGGAGTCCCTCATCAACATCAAGCAGAGGGAAGGGGAGTCCATTCGGGCCTACATCAACCGTTTCAATGTCGCAGCGCTGGAGGTCCGAAACTTGGACCAATCAGTCGCAATGGCCGCTCTGAAGGGCGGCCTTCAGAAGAATGACCTTTTGTTCTCCCTGGAGAAGAAGTACCCCAGGGATTTTGCTGATTTGTTGGCTCGGGCTGAAGGATACGCCCGAGCGGAAGAAGCCTTCAAAATGAAGGATGAAGAGACAGCGAGGGAGCGGCAGGCGAGAGACTCGAGTAAGCCCGCAATCGAAAAAAGGCCAAGAGAAGCCCGGCCGCATTCTCGATCCCCTCCTGGGCACAAGTGTGCCCATACTCTACCCCGGGTGCGCAGGCAGAGAAGTCCGGATCGTGGGGTTCGGTGGGGTTCTCCACCAGGGAGATTCCGCAACTACGCCCCCCTCAACGCCTGGAAGGCCCAGGTACTGATGGAGGTCAGGGAGCAGCTCCCTAGGCCGGAGAGGATGCGCATACACCCCGGGAAGCGCAACCCCAATAAGTTCTGTCTCTACCACCACGACCACGGCCACGACACGGAGGAATGCATCCAGCTCCGATACGAGATCGAGGATCTCATCCGGCGAGGTTGACTCGACAGGTTCGTCCGACGCAGGATTGAGGGTAGAGGAGATCAGCCAAGGGCCCTTCCCCAACCTGAACCGCCAAGAAGAGAGGAGCAACTCGAGGATCGGCCTCCCATCGGGAGCATCGACTCCATCACTGGAGGGCCTCAAGGAGGAGCAGACCTCCCGCAACCGTAAAACTCGGAAAACCTGTAAATGTATCACTTACGATTTCACCTTGAATCTAAATTCCTTTCTACTTAACGTGCTCTTCCCATTTGGCATGGATTTGTCACGACTGGGTATAACCCCTTCAAACGCCTAAAACAAAGTTATGTTAGGAACGGAGGGAGGGCCTCATCCTAACATACCTAAAATGAAAGTCCGATTATCTCGAGATCGGATCGGGGGAGAGGCCTTACAGCGTCCTAATGTGCCCCCACAGCCATGTCAGAAACAGGAGGAGGACCTCGTCCTGACATGAGCAAAGTCAAAGGCCCGGTTCTTTTAGATCGGATGGGGGGAGAGGCCTTACAGCGCCCTAATGTGCCCCCACAGCCATGTCAGGAACAGGAGGAGGACCTCGTCCTGACATGAGCAAAGTCAAAGGCCCGATTCTTTTAGATCGGATGGGGGGAGAGGCCTTACAGCGCCCTAATGTGCCCCCACAGCCATGTCAGGAACAGGAGGAGGACCTTGTCCTGACATGAGCAAAGTCAAAGGCCCGATTCTTTTAGACCGGATGGGGGGAGAGGCCTTACAGCGTCCTAATGTGCCCCCACAGCCATGTCAGGAACAGGAGGAGGACCTCGTCCTGACATGAGCAAAGTCAAAGGCCCGGTTCTTTTAGACCGGATGGGGGGAGAGGCCTTACAGCGCCCTAATGTGCCCCCACAGCCATGACCGAAACAGGAGGAGGACTCGTCCTGACATGAGCAAAGTCAAAGGCCTGGTTCTTTTAGACCGGATGGGGGGAGAGGCCTTACAGCGCCCTAACGCGCCCCCACGGCCATGTCGGGAACAGGAGGAGAACCTCGCCCCGACTTGAGCAAAGTCGAAGGCCCGGACTCCTGTGGGAGCCGGGCTCCGTCCGTGACTTCTGCAGCAAGGAAGACTACGCCCGGACTCCTATGGGAGCCGGGCTCCGTCCACGACTTCTGCAGCAAGGAAGACTACGCCCGGACTCCTACGGGAGCCAGGCTCCACGCACGACTTCTGCAACAAAGAAGACTCCGCCCGGACTCCTACGGGAGCCGGGCTCCACCCACGACTTCTGCAGCAAGGAAGACTCCGCCCGCCCTGACGATGGCCCATACGTGCCCCCGCGGGAACGGGAGGAGAACCTCATCCTGACGGTGACGAAATTCGGCCGCCCAACGAGATCGGATGAAGGGAAAAAGCCCCTCAGCGGCACCTCCATGCTCCTATGCAACTTCGCAAAAAGCGAGGGGAGGGCCCTCACTCTGAGAAGAGGAGGAAAATTAAGAAGGAAGGGTGACGAGCTACGACGAAAACAGATGAAAGACGAACCGCACCAAAGACCTAAAGAATCTTGTCCCAACAAAGACGGGGAGTCCCTACCAAATACCCCCGGCCTCTAAGAAGACTCCCGACACAGGTCAAGAAGACAGCGACGTCCCCGAAGTAATGCGGAGTCCGGACCGCCAAGCTCGGGCTTGCGGCCATGTACGACGAGGAAGGCAAGCTAACGCATCGACGATTGGACGCCTCCCAACGACATCAACATCAGACAAGTCGAACGACAAGAAAAGTTCGACGGACGACAATTTAATACAACACGCGGACGAGGTAACATAAAACACCATTTTCATTCCATTTCCGAAATGCACACTACAAAACCCGGAAGGCCAAGAAAAGAAAAGCAAAACGACAAAAGTGGGACGAAACAACAAAAAGGAAAGTATATACATGAAAAGACAGAAGGACGAAAAGAGCTCTAAGGAGGCTCTGCTCCCTCCGACCTAGAGTTATCTGCTCCACCCCTTATCCAGGACTGCCTTAGATTCTCAATCTCTTCTTCTAGCTCCCCCTTCTTGCAGCGCATCCTGGAGCGCCCGACGAAGTCGCTGGCTCTCGGCCTCCGCCTCTCGATGCCTCTTCCTTAAGACCTCGAATTTCGCCTCCACGTCCGCGACGGCCCGCTGCTCGTATGCCAGTTGGATCTTCAGTTGTTGCAGCTCGACTGTCTTTTCCCCGAGGGCGACAGAAATCCCTTCAATGGTTCCTCTTAGGGCTGGAGCTCATCAGAATCCCGAGCGGAAGTAAGCTGAGCCCTGTTGGCCAGCTGCCTCTGGAGACGGGTGACTTCGTCGGTCGCCACCCTGAGTCTCCCTTTATATTCCTCTACCTGCCTGCACCAGCTGACCCGATGCACGTCGTGGCTCACCTTGACGTCCTGAAGCTGCCGCTGAAGGTCAGAGACCTTCTTCGACCACTCCTGGTCGCCATCGGTCCGAGCCAAGAGCCGGGACGAACTTCCTCCCAGCTGGCCGATCTTCCCCATCGCAGCCGACAGTTCCACCTTGAGGGCGCTAATCTTGGCGGCCTGAGCCCAAATTCGGTCGCTGGCGCTTTTCTTGCATTCCGCGAGCTCCTTCGCAAAATCCGCCTTCCTCCGGCTATACTCCATGATCCCCTTCACGTGGAGATTTTGAAAGTGGGTGGCCTCCGCGATGGCTTCAGAATGACCTTCTCTCAATCTGTGAAGCTCGTCTTCCATCTTCTTTGATTTCTTTGTCCAGTGAAGGACTTCCTTCTTCAGCCGCTGGATCGTCGACTTCAGCGGGATCCCCAGGGGTAGGGGAAGTGCTTCTACAGGACACTGCCATCGGAGGGCAAAAGCATCAAAACACGACTCATCGCAGGAAGAAAAGCAGAGAGAAGAAGGGGAGGGAGGAGAAGCCATCCACGACAAGAAATTCAACTTTATTGATTGGATAATTCTTGAAGACAAAAAAAAAGAGGAAAGGAAAAGAAAAATTACGATGAAATAAAAATACAAGGTCGGAGGTCTCAGACCTCAGGGGCGGAGGTTGGAGAACTCGGCGTCCCTGGCAAGGGGGCTGCGATAGCGGTGGTGGCTGGCGAGGGACCGGCCTCGTCTTCGGACTCCTCGCCTAGGAAGCTGAGGTCGAGCTCCGAAAATTTTCTGGCCATCTTCTCTTGACAGAGCTCGAACCCCTTGATGAACGCCTCCAGGCCGAATTGGACATTCAGGTCCCTCATCTCCACGGAGGTCTTGAATTCCTCTACCACAAGAACTTTGGCCTTCGAGACTAGGACCAAAATCTGCTCAGCCAAGTTGGCGACCTCGGCCTCCGCCTTTCTCGCCGACTCCTCCAAGGTCTGCCTCTCCTCCTCCCAGGCTTGTTTCTCTCTTTCCAGGGCCTCTTGGAGGGCGACTACTTCAGCCGTCTTTTCTTGGAGATGAGCGACCTCGGTCCGGCAGCGCTCCTCCACCTGGATGATGTCCCTCCTCGCACGGTTCGTCGCCTCGATATTGGCGAGGAGCTGATGCCCGATCTGCAAGGGCAGCTAGAGGATCAGAACAAGGGCCGAATAGCCAGGCAAATGAAGATTTGCTTACCTCAAGGAAGGACCCCAAAGAGTCCCAGGCCCGCTGCTCAGGATCGGCGCGGTCGATCCTCTCGACGATGTCGGGTAGAATGCAGCCGTCGACCAACCGCCTGATCAAGTCCCTGTCATTGAAGGGATTCTCCGGTCCCTCTTCAGAGCAGAGGAACTCGTCAGCAACAGTTCGATGGCTACTCACCTTGTGGGCCACCGACTTCCTTCTCTTCCCCCTCTCGGCTACGGGCGCCTCCGTGGAGCAGACCCCCGAAACAGGGGCCCCAGTCGGCGGACTCCTCGAGGAGGTCCGGGGAGCCGTTGCCTCGACATCCGAGGGAATGTCAATCGCTGGAGCCGCCTGGGTGGGTGCGGTCGAGCTCGACTCCTCCGCCCTGGCCCTCTTCGCCAATCCGAAGGTCGCGACGCCCTTCCTTTTGTGGGCCCTGAGGCCCTTGGCAAGCATCCGCGCTGTCTCGGCGTCCATTCTTTAAAAAAAAAAAAAGAGAGAGAGAAAAAAAAAGAAGCAGACCAATCAATCAAGAGTCAAAAAAAAAGAAAAAAAAAAAGAAAGAGAAGAGAGAAAGAGAAGAAAAGAAGAAAGAGAGGAGAAAAAGAGAGAGAAGGAAGAAGAGTGAAAAAAGAGAGAAAAAGAAGAAGGGCAGAAGAAAAGAAGATAAGGGAAAAGATGAAGTACTCGCAGGATCCTGGGGGCTCAGGCCAATGTTGAACAGAAATTGCTTCCTCAGAAGATTGGGAAGGGAAGGAGCGGAATAGGCAAGAAGCTTCCGGGCAGCCTGGAGGTTATCCTCCCCCAGGCTGGGGGCCCGGCGGACAGAATCCCTCAGAGAGCCCCAAGGGGGCAGGCCCAGTCTCAGGGTCGGGCAGTGGACGAAGAGGTATTTTTCCTTCCAATTATGGATTGAAGAAGGGGCACCTTTCAGCAACCCCTTCTTGCCGAACTGGAGGGAGAAGTACCACCAGTCCTTCGCCGAAGGATGGCGCTTGAAAGTATAGAAATGCCTAAACAGGGAGAGGGACGGTTGGACCTCGACTACGTGGCAAAGGAAGAGAAATCCTATCAAAAACCTAAAAGAATTCGGGGCTACAGAAGCCAAGGAGATGTCTAAGAAGCGGAAGAGGGCGACAACAAAGGATGGAAGTGGAAGCCGGAGTCCGGCACGGAACGCCTCCTGATACAGGCAAAAACGATCGGGTGGGGGAGTGCTAGCCCGGTCAGAAGGGCCAGGCAGCTCCAGGTCATACTCCGGAGGAACTCCATACTGAACCCTTATCAGAAGGAGTTCCTCCGGAGTCAAGGAACATGAAATGGCGCCCGGCGCAAAAATCGGGCGGAGCCCAGCCCCAGACGCAGGTTCATCTACAGAGCAAGGGACCTGGGGGTTTGAAGCGGAAGAACTCCCGAAACTGCAAGGAGCAGAAGAGCCGGACGATATTTCGAATAGCTTCGAATGAGGGCTCTAAAGATCCCGAAGAAGACGGACAGGATGAGGGGCAAGAGGTCACAGGAAACTAACTCGGAGGAGTACCAAAAAATAATGGCAAAGAAGAGGTCCCTAAGCGGCGAGAAGAGAGATGAAGGTGCTGGAACTAACCTAGATCGCTCTGAGGGATGCAGAGGGATGAAGACAGGGACGACTTGAAGGGCGCCTATGGCCCGAGAAGACACCAACTGAAACAGGGCTCTCGAAGGGAGGGCAGACACTGATAGAACTCCGGAACGGAATAGGGCCTCCTAAAGGTGGAAGGATGGGTTTAAATAGACCCTGGGATCCGGCGCCATAATGATCGCGAATCCCCCAAGGCCAGCCCGCGCCCGACACGTGTCCCACTTCCCCGACAGGCGGCTAAAAGCGACTGACGGATTGGCAGAGTCATTATGGCACCGTGCCTGGGCCAGTGTACCGGCGGAAATTTCGAAGGGTCCCTTCGTATCGCCCCGATTCGAAAAGACTCCAGCACGCGCACATTTAATGCCAAAATATCTGGGAGCGGTCGTGCGCAGGATTCGAAGGGACGACTTCGGCTGCGCCAATCTCTCTGTACTTCCTTCGCTCGAAATTCGAACTCAAAAGTAGGGGGACTGGTGTTGGGTATAAAATACCCACGGCCGAAGTTCTCGGTGGGATTAACCCTTGCGGGCTCCGTCCACAACTCCGAGGGGGACTCCGCCCGGACTCCTACGGGAGCCGGGCTCCGCCCACAACTCCAACCTCAAGGAGGACTTCGCCCGGACTCCTACGGGAGCCGGGCTCCGTCACCAACTTCAACTGCCGGCAAGCTCCGTCCGGACTTCTACGGGAGCCGGACTTCGCATCCGACTTCAACCGCAAGGGGGACTCCGCCCGGACTCCTACGGGAGCCGGGCTCCGCCCACGACTTCAACCGCAAGGAGGACTCCGCCCGGACTCCGACGGGAGCCGGGTTCCATCGCCAACTTCAACTACCGGTAAGCTCCGTCCGGACTCCTACGGGAGCCGGACTTCGCACCTGACTTTAATTGCAGGAGGACTCCGCCCGGACTCCTACGGGAGCCGGGCTCCGCCCACAACTTCAACTCCGAGAGGACTCCGCCCGGACTCCTACGGGAGCCGGGCTCCGTCACCAACTTCAACCGCCGGCAAGCTTCGTCCGGACTTCTACGGGAGCCGGACTTCGCACCCGACTTCAACCGCAAGGAGGACTCCGCCCGGACTCCGACGGGAGCCGGGTTCCGTCACCAACTTTAACTACCGGTAAGCTCCGTCCGGACTCCTATGGGAGCCGGACTTCGCACCTGACTTTAATTGCAGGAGGACTCCGTCCGGACTCCTACGGGAGCCGGGCTCCGCCCACAACTTCAACTCCGAGAGGACTCCGCCCGGACTCCTACGGGAGCCGGGCTCTGCCCACAACTCCAACCTCAAGGAGGACTCCGCCCGGACTCCTATGGGAGCCGGGCTCCGTCACCAACTTCAACCGCCGGCAAGCTCCGTCCGGACTTCTACGGGAGTCGGACTTCGCACCCGACTTCAACCGCAAGGGGGACTCCGCCCGGACTCCTACGAGAGCCGGGCTCCGCCCACGACTTCAACCGCAAGGAGGACTCCGCCCGGACTCCTACGGGAGCCGGACTTCGCACCTGACTTTAATTGCAGGAGGACTCCGCCCGGACTCCTACGGGAGCCGGGCTCCGCCCACGACTTCAACCGCAAGGAGGATTCCGCTCGGACTCCGATGGGAGCCGGATTCCGTCGCCAACTTCAACTACCGGTAAGCTCCGTCCGGACTCCTACGGGAGCCAGACTTCGCACCTGACTTTAATTGCAGGAGGACTCCACCCGAACTCCTACGGGAGCCGGGCTCCGCCCACAACTTCAACTCCGAGAGGACTCCGCCCGGACTCCTACGGGAGCCGGACTCCGCTCACGACTTCAACCGCAAGGAGGACTCTGCCCGGACTCCGACGGGAGCCGGGCTCCGTCGCCAACTTCAACTACCGGTAAGCTCCGTCCGGACTCCTACGGGAGCCGGACTTCGCACCTGACTTTAATTGCAGGAGGACTCCGCTCGGACTCCTACGGGAGTCAGGCTCCGCCCACAACTTCAACTCCGAGAGGACTCCGCCCGGACTCCTACGGGAGCAGGGCTCCGCTCACGACTTCAACCGCAAGGAGGACTCCGCCCGGACTCCGACGGGAGCCGGGCTCCGTCGCCAACTTCAACTACCGGTAAGCTCCGTCCAGACTCCTACGGGAACCGGACTTTGCACTTGACTTTAATTGCAGGGGACTCTGCCCGGACTCCTACGGGAGCCGGGCTCCGCCCACGACTTCAACCACAAGGGGGACTCCGCCCGGACTCCTACGGGAGCCGGGCTCCGTTGCCAGCTCCGACCGCTGCCGAACTTCAGCTGACGGATCTGCACTCCCAGGCGCGACACAGCAACCACCGCGATCCTGCTCCACTTCCTATGGCGGATTCTGCGCAGCTCCATCATTCCCTGACAGACCGCTATAACAACCACGACTCTGCTCCACCTTCTGCGACGGATCCCGCGTGGCTCCACTATTCTCTGACAGACCGCTATGATGCCCACGATCCTGCTCCACCTTCTGTAACGGATACTGCGCGATTCTCCCATCCTCCGACGAGTCGCGACAACGGACGCCGCTCCACTCCCTGCGGCAGACTCCACGTGGCGCGCTACAGTGAGGGCCACGGGTCCACTCCACTACTCCCCACAACAAATTCTTCCTGACCGTGGACCGCCCACTACTAGACGGTTATGAACATCGCTATCAATCTGTTGCCCCCTCCGTCTATAAAAGGGAAACCTCAGATACGTTATTCTATAAGCTCTCATTTTTATCTAAAAACTCTGCTAAATTCTCCGTTCGAGCACTCCATTCTTGTTGAGGCAGAGAACTGATTTGAACATCGGAGTGTCTTGTCGGAGCAACCCCACCTCCGATTTAGACTTTCTTTGCAGGTCCCGACGGCGACCGCGACTCCCTCGACTCCAGCCTCTCCGGTGCAAGCGGATTTTTGCACCAACAAGTTGTTTATTTTTTTTTTATATGGGATAGGTATGAGGCAGGTATGGATTGGGTATGGAAAAATGGATTACTCGTGGGTATCTCCGAACCTATTGGATATGGAGATGGATATCTTTTTTCTTATCCAATCGGATATCGGGTAGGATTTGGATATAGGGTATTAAGTTCAGATTTGGAGATGGATAGTACAATATCCGATTCAAATCTTACTTATTGCTATCCTTACTATGCTAAGTAATTAGAGATTGCTGAAATAAGTCTGGTGAGGGATCCGATATTTAAGTTGGGTAAAATTTTGATGAAATAGAGGAGATCCAAAAATATGAGTAATTAGCAAAAAGTAAAGTGAAATTTATTTAACCTGAAGTCCTTTGGCTTGAATTATATAGAGAGAGGAGGATTAGTGCCCGTTGCAATTTAGCTTCATGATTTTCGACATGCTGGTACGCCCTTCTTCGTATCCCAATATTGCACCAGGTTGCTTGTGCTATTCCATAGAAAATTTGTTTGGCCGTTGATTGCACATCCATGTGTCGCCTAGCTATTGGTTGGCTGAGCCAGGAGCATGATTTTGGTAGGCTTCAAATCCAAACCATGTCAGCTATGGCGTTGGTCCAAAATTCAGAAAGAATCTAATAAATTTCAAAAATTTCAACCTAGCCAAGACTAATTTCAACTAAAAATCAGAATCAACTTGAAAGAACTGGATTGACTAGCAAAGCTGTGACAAAAAAACTGAGCTAAGTTTAGAAGGTGTTTGGTTGGGATAATTAAAATTTGAAATGAGAATCAAAATGAATGACTTTCATTCCAATTATTTGGTTGGATTGGTTGGAGGGAATCTTATCCTGTTTCTTATTTTAGAAAGAAATGAGAATAATTTATTTTTTCATAATCCAATTCAGTCTCTTTCAGCAGAGTCAAAATCTCATTCCAGTAGAATGAGATTAAAAAAAAAAAAAATCATGAAAAATTTTGGAGAAGAGATTGAACCTTCTCGAGTTGTTCCATGTTGATCTCAGCAACCTCATCTTCAGCTCCTAATTGGATGTCCTCCGGCATAAAAATATCTGCGGAATCGTCACCACGGACACATTCTTCCCGCAAAGAACTCAGGTTGTTCTCTCCTTCGACCTCGCTGTTCTCTTTGATCTCACCAAAATCCAATGAAGAACTTTTTGATTCCTCTGAAACCAGGCTGGGATTGGAATCCATTGGAATAGCATCGGATTCATCACCAAAAATCAAATTTTGATCGACCGCAGCCTTACCTGACTTTATGAAATCAAAGCTAGAGCTGTTTCCATCCTCCTCTTAGGACGCCGCTTGGCTGCTCGATGAGAAGAATCTAGGGTCTCAGTGGTGCGAGCTGATGGGCAGAATCCATTTGGATGGAACCGGGGTTAGATGTGGGATTTGAGCTAAGGTTTTACATGGGAATTGGGAAAGCAACGAATGAGGAGGCCTTGGAATGGAGGAGGACTAGAGAAGGAAAACTCTACCCGCTCTGGATCTCCACATCTCTCTTTTCTCTTCTATTCGATGTGGAGGCTAGAGAACAGGGAGTGAGGGAATTAGGGTCTACGATGCCGCGCTCAAAATAACGCCCATATTTTCAAGTAATGGGCTACTCCAAAATCATTTTTTGTAAATATTGTGCATGTAGAAATAACAACTGTAATCCACTATTATAGTAGAACACTACTGATGATTATGAGAAAAATATTACTGTTATTTGATCATTTTATTGATCAGTCAAAATAAATTTTAGTTAAAAATAAAAATAAAAATTTAAGTTGACTCCGATTTCTATCTTTATATGAATCAAACAACAACAATGAGAATCATCCATTCCGATTTTGATTTCGATCACAAATCAAACACTTTGGATGGCTTGGCCATTTTGATTTCGATACCAATCCATTTCCATTCTGATTCTGATTTCGATTCTAATTGCAAATCAAACACCCCTTTAAAAATTTGACGTTACTAAAAGAGAGATCTAGCCTGACCCAGACTCACCGACAGACAAATCAAATTCGGTTTTAAAATCTTCACCCAAAACCAAATCAAATTGGCCCTGAGTTTAAACCGAATGCAGCCCACTTGCAGCCATTTGACGCACAATCCGGTGGTGAGATATGGGCCGGGGACCCATTCCCGGTCGATCCGGTCCAATTGTACCATTATAAACGCCCAATCCAAATCGAACTCCTCTCCGCAGGCGTCGCCGACTTGTTCTGAACGCGGAGGGGTATTTTAGGCAATAAAATTCAGCTCGGGGTATTACCGCAATATGATCCCTCCGTTCTAATTTACATCTGCCTCCCGCTTTCCGCCCCTTCTCCCGTCGTCGCCCCTGTCCCCACCTCTCCCTCTCTCTGTCTATCTCTCTTCCCTTTTCTTTCCCTTCCCACAGTGTTGCCATCAATAATTATTATTTTAGTACTATTAGATGGAGGATTAATCCTATTTTCTCACCGCCTCGCTTCCGCTCCCTTCCAGGAACCGCAGAGCCCTCCAATCTTGTGCCCCCAAAGGTAAAGCCTGAGCAAACCCTTATTCCCCGTTTCTCCTCCAGATCTTGTGTTCCTCTCCCCTTGCCGCCGCTGGAGACCGCACCCTGAAACCTGATTCCCGTGCCGATCCTCGTGATCATGGCGAACGGCGACGGCCCCTCCGGTCCTGGGGACTTTGTGCTCCGCTCCGGTGTCCGATCCGGTCTCAAGCGCGAGTTCGCCTTCGCCCTTCGCGCTCAGGCCGCCCTCCCGGTGTCCCTCGGCCGCACCCGCTCCGGTAAGTCCCCTTCCTCTCCCGTCGCCGCCTCTTCTCGCGATTCCAAGAGGCCCAAGAGAGACGATACCAATGATTCGGCGTCCAAGGCTGCCGGATCGCCGCCGGAGGTGGTGGCCCCCAACCCCCCTCCCGGTCTTTGCCAGATCGAGGCAGAAGGTCCGGTTGTGGTGGATCGTGTGGACAAGGCCAAGGCGGAGTCCCCAGTTGTGGTGAATGGGCAGGATGAGGCCATGCCGGATTGCAATCTGTCAGGGAATGGGTCTGCCGCGGAGAAATCTGCTCAGATCGGCGTTCTTGATGAGGCTAAGGTGGATGGGGATCCTCATCTAGAGAAATCAGGATTAAGGGCTACATCAGAAGGCTTGCCGGAGCCCCCAGTGGCTTCTTCACCTCCAATCGAGGGAGCTGGAGCTGGATCTGTGATTGACGATAATGGGATTGAGACCCTAATTGCAATTGACGATAATGATGCGGGTAGGGCTAATGGCGATCGATTGGAGAATGGCTGTGCCTCAGAGGACCCAATTGTAATCGATGTTCCAGATGGATCAAAGAGGGATGGCACAACGATGGAGAAGCCTATGAAGAAGAGGTTCACGAGGTCGTCATTGAAGGTTACTTTGCAAGAACCATCGACTGCAACACTTCCGCCAATATTGAATCAGGCATGTTCTGTGGCAGAGACTCCAAGTTTGGTAGACGATCGTGATGGATTGGATAAGTCTACCAGAAGGTTCACGAGGTCGGCATTGAAGGCCCCTCCAATAGAGGATGGAGTCTCTACGGTGGAATCACCGATGGAGATAAATGCTCACTATGGCTCTAAGGATGGAAACAGTGTGTCAGAGAAGCCTGCCAGGAGGCTTACAAGGTCGGCAATTAAAGCTAAAGAGGAAGATTCTGGAGCAGCAGAAACCACTGCCGCAAGTAGTGGGTCTGTTGGGTCAGATGACCGGAAGGCCGAGGCAAATGGTGAGAATGGATCTTTGAACTCGACACTGAAGAAGAAGATGGAACTGAAGATGTCCAAGAAAATTGCGCTGACGAAGCTCCCAACAAATGTCAGGGACTTGCTTTCTACTGGCCTGCTTGAGGGGTTGATTGTAAAGTACATCACCTCTAATGGCAAGGTATGTGCCCCAATTTTGATGTTAATGAATTAATGTTGCAGCGCCCACATTGCATGCGGAAACATTAGTGATTTTCCATGGCCAGTAGCAATTATGTTGTACTTGCAAATAGCCTGATGACAATGCAAGTATACGTGGTCACCATTTTTTAATTTAAATCGTCCTTTTGACCATGAAGTTCCTCCTTTTAGCTCACTATGACTTCAGTGGTAGGCTGTAGGTTGAGTACTGATCATTTTGGTACTCTGCTGGGCAGTTGATAAGCATTTTTCTTTTTCACATTTATCGGCGTTGTAATTTTGATCAAGAATTGTGCTTATGGCATTATTATCACAGCGACCTGTGCTTCAGGGCGTGATAAAGGGAAACAATATATTGTGCTCTTGTTCTTCGTGCAATGGTTCCAAGGTGGGTTCCTTTGTTTTGATGTTCATCTAGATATATCTAGATATGGGATAGAATCTTGTGTTCTGATAGCTTTTGTCGTTGGATATTGTCATGGGCATTGCAGGCTGTTTCAGCTTATCAGTTTGAACTGCATGCTGGGAGCACAAAGAAGCATCCATCAGACTTCATTTTTTTGGAAAACGGGAATAGCCTTCGTGCTGTTTTAAAAGCATGCACTAGCGCTCCATTAGACATGTTGGAGGCTGCAATCCAGAATGCAATAGGTCAAGCACCTCCAAAGGAGCAGATCACTTGTCAGAAGTGCAAAGGTAAGATTTTATGCTCTTGACCTTCTATGGTGGTTGGTGTTTTGATATTTTGTGACCCGTTCAGATGGTTACTTGTTTCTAATTATTCAGAGTTGTTTCATACTTCACGCACTGGGAAGTTTGCACTGCTGTGTGATTCATGTGTCAATTCAAAGCAACGACCGAAAACTCCAAGTCCATCACATGGAACTGCTAGTACTGCGAGGTATGTTTCTTTTATAGTTTTATGCAATACTTACGTAAGGACTTCTTACTTTATTGCTGTATTTTTATTTTTCAAAGAATACCACTCTGTGCAGTTTGTGTGTGGTTCTGTTGGAGAAGGGAGGAAGAGGGAGGGAGAGCAATTATTGTATTCTTAAAATTGTTTAATGGCCAAAACAGGGGTGGGAACTTATGTTTTGAGTCTACCATTGTGAGTTACTAGAGTAAATAGTCATGTCTTTGACAACTATCTTAATTTCCTCCATTTTTTTCCATTTGGATTTACCTTCCCCTCCCCCCTCCCTTCCTCTTCTTTTCCTTGCCAAGATGTGCGATTCATAGCAATCTAGTAACGAATACATCCAAAAAGTTAGGGAGTAAAATGTCACACAGGGCGATTCCCACCTTTCTCCTTCTTTATGATTACTTTACTCAATTTCATTTGCCTTATCCTTTCTGCTTTTTAAGTACAGAATTTGTTTTTTTCCCCCTTTTTTGTCCATAATTTTATGCTCTTTTATCGATGGGTTATTTGAGCCACTTGCTTTGTGTGGATTGATGCTTGGCTGGTTTATAATAGTTCTAGTTGGGTGCATGATTAGAAGATGGCGAGGTCAACCAAATATGAAACAAAATATGGAGATGTAGCATGTGGCATTTGTTTTATTTTAGTTGTATTATATCTTTGAGTTGAAAAATGAATTGGCTAACCTAGCTGTGGGATATCTTTATGGTGATCATTCAAGAAGTTGATGGTAAAAGAGCAGGATAAGCATCAAAGCCAAGGAAAGTGAGAACACAAGGTCATTTGAAGGCCTTATTATATAACATTGTACCTTCAATTTCATATCATATTTGCCAATGAGATTAAGTAAGAGAATGTAATATATGTTGGCTTAGATAAAAAGAGGAATAAGAGATTAATCAAATAAACATTCTTTCCCTTGTAGTGACTTGTAAACATAATTCTATACACTACTCAAAATATGAACTCTAGAGTTTTTCTTGTGTTCACACTATAAATAATTTCAAGGTATTTGTTGAAGTTACATTGGTCTACACAAATAATGTAATATATAGTAGAAGTGTCTTTCATGCTATCTGACTGCTGCTTATCATAGCTGCCAAGAAGATGAACATTGCACTGCATGCTTGACTTGTATCTCTTATACGTTTTCTGTTTTTCTTTCTAGGTTGATTTCTTTGAGTTAAAATTCTTTTCTTGATGCGTTCTTGTTTATGTATGATCTACATCACATGTCCTGGAATACTTCTTGTCTTGTATATCTTTGCTTTCCTTATATCTACAATGTGCTTGCAAATTTATCTTTTATATGGCTTACATACAATTGTTGTGATTCAGGTCATCAAGGAAAGGTTCATTAGAGGATCCATCAGATAGCTCATCCAAGAATTTGCTACCAAATAAGAAGAATAGTGTGGGAAAGTTAACTAGAAAGTTGGTATTTTAAGTTCATTTGTTAAAATTTTGTCTTGTATAGCCTATTCTCTGTTTGTCTTTCCCTTTATCTTGCTATTAATCTCTGTTCTTTGTTTGAATTTTCTTTATGCTAGGGATTTGGGGTTGCACAAGCTGGTTTTTATGAATGACATTTTACCTCAGGGAACTGAAGTAGCCTATTATGTTCGTGGAAAGGTGGTGTTCAAGATGATTGAATGGTTCTTTTTGTGATTGGCAGTCTCCTTTGTGGTTCTTTGTTTAATATACTTGTCATTATGATTCTACAGAGATTGCTTCAGGGTTATATAAAAGAGACTGGGATATACTGTCATTGCTGCAATAATGTGGTAAAGATATTGATCTGTTCAAATTTGTTCAATTTTTTTTTTTGTGTATCCCATATCAAGAGTTTGACTTGCTTAATCCTAAATGGCAGGTTAGTCCGTCACAGTTTGAAGCTCATGCTGGTCAGGCTTCTCGGCGCAAACCGTGAGTAGATGATTGAAAAATATATATCTTGTTGCTATGCTTCCAGACATCTTAACTCGCTTATGACTTTTACCTTTGTTCTTATTTGCCAGTTACAATAACATCTATACTTCGAATGGAGTTTCTCTTCATGAATTATCTGTTTCGCTATCTAAAGGCCGAAAGTTGTCAGCGAGCGAAAATGATGATCTGTGCAGCATCTGCGCGGATGGTGGAGATCTTCTCCTTTGCGATCTCTGTCCTCGGGCCTTCCACAAAGGTGTTTACCTTGGGTGTCACAAAGTTTTTCTTAGTATCTCTAATTTTAGAGCATGCTTGTCTCAAAAAAAAAATGTATATGGAATATATGAAGGGGATAGCAAGTGCTTGGTTTGGTGATTTTGGCATATATAATGAACCCATTTAGATATGAGATCAGGAATTGTTTTTATTTTTCTCTATTTTTGCATCTGAATCCACATGCTTTTGAGGTTCATATCTGGTACTGGATCCTCCATAAATGTTACTAAAATCCAGAGCTCCAGCATTATTTAATGTCATTAAGATTACCCGTCAATGTGATGCCTTTGGATTTTTATCTTTATTTGTTATTTTAAGATTATGGTGGCCATTTTGGAGTTCTGTAGATGTTCTTTGTTTTTTCCTGTTATTCTGGTAATATGCTACCGGCTTTTTGTGATTATCACTGTTATACACAAACACATGCTGTATAATGGTTAGAGTTGGTCCATAGAGTCAGTGGAGTGCTGATACATATGATTTCATTGAGTGGAGTGTGATTTCACATGCCTTTTTCATGAAGAAAAATTGTAAACAAACCTTCTTCTTAGAGAATAGTTTTTCATTTGAATGGATGTGATTCAACGACACTTATGATCTCTTTCTTTTATCATTGAAACTCTGTCATGCATTTTAGTATGTCCTTTTGCTAGTATACTGTAAATGTCTTAATGCACATGCCTGTTGAAAGCACAGATGCTTAGATGAAGTTGAAGATAATTAATTTCTTATTTTTCCTGCTATATAATTAAATTTCCCCTTTTTGTATATACAACAAATGCATTTTTATAACCATCTATTTTTTTTAAAAAAAAAACAAACTAGTGTTTTAGTCTTTTAGATAATACATAGATGTTATGCATATGACAAGCCTGACTTCACAGTACCTGTTAGCTATTGTCTGTTTGGTCTGAGTTTCATTTTAATGTGTCGAATTGGTAATCTATGTTTCTAACATGGCATCCCTTCCATTTGAGTTGCAGAATGTGTCGGTTTATCAAGCATACCCAGAGGGGACTGGTACTGTCGATATTGTCAAAGTCTCCATCAGAGAGAGAGGAGTGTGGCACATAATGATAATGCAATTGCTGCTGGGAGGGTTGCTGGAGTCGACCCTATTGAGCAGATATTTAGGCGATGTATTCGTATTGTCTCAACGCCCGATAATGATATCAGTAGCTGTGCCCTGTGCAGGTTAGCATTTTATCTGTTCGTGAACTTTGTATACCATTAAATGCTTTTAATGCTCGACTGATTCAGCCAACTTGTGGTGGGCTTTTATTCATTCGTTGAACTTGTTTGCTATATTAATGCTTATGCTGCTTTGGGTACATTGAACCCATGTATAAGCTGTTTTGAGTATTCAAACTGAATTTGAAATTTTGTTTCCTTTACACCTAGTCACTGAAGTGTTTTTTTCCCATGGTATCATGGATGGAGTATTAATGCCGTAATTTATCTGTTGTGCTTTGGCTTTATGGAGGAACTATCTATCATGTAGCATCTTATACATAGACAACTCACTGCCTTTCTTTTTTTTTTCATCTGTTCTTGTTGTTTGTTATTTTATTGCGCATGCAGCTTTCAAATAAAAATTGTGCATCTGTGCACAAAAAGACTGTATAGTAGTTGGTCTTACAATTTGATTCATTGTTGGTTTTGGATCTTGGTCACTATAATGATTTCCTTTTTGCTGATACTAAATGTATTACAGGCGCCATGACTTTAGTAAGTCAGGATTCAGTGACCGCACTGTCATCATATGTGACCAGGTATGTTTTTGATTCTCACTATTTTACTTTAACTTCTTTTCTTTTATAATTGTATCCTTCTGCCACATTATACAATTATGGTATGTTCAAGTTATCCTCCCTTTCCTCTTGAGTACTGACTGAACTTTATATTGTTACAGTGTGAGAGAGAGTACCATGTTGGGTGTCTGAAAGAGCATAAGATGGCCGATTTGAAGGTAACTACTTTGAAATCCTATTACCCTTTTAATAGGCAGTTGCCTTCGTCAAGTCCTAAATGTTTGTTCATGTGTTTTGCTTGAAGTGGTGGCATTGGGCCTGTAATTTGGAAACCTTTGAATAGGCCAAGTTACAGTGAATACTAGGTTGAAAAAAGACACTTCTGGCCATTTGTCCTCTTAACCACATAACATACACAAAGTTCTGACCTTAACTATTATCATGGTTACAGGAGTTGCCTGAAGGAGAGTGGTTCTGTACTTCTGATTGCTGTAGGATTCATTCTGCTTTGCAAACATTGCTTCTTCGTGGAGCGCAACCACTCCCTCTGTTAGATGTGGATGTGATAAGGAAGAAGTGTGACATCAAAGGTTTCAACATTGGGGCCAATACCGATATAAGATGGCAACTTTTAAGTGGCAAAACTGCTGATGCGGAAAGTAGATTATTGCTTTCCAAAGCAGTTGCTATTTTCCATGTGAGTGTTCATCAATCTAATGCTATTGTAATGCAAAGCTTTCTGTTGTCATTTTATTTTTGTAGAACTACTTTAACGGCCAGTAGTTTTACTCACACTTATCAGTAAAACTGTATATTGAATAATTAATTGCTTTGTGCATTTTAAGAGAAACTAATCGAATCACATGTCAAAATCAGACTGTGATTGGTAGACAATGACGGATAACTTATATATATATATATATATATATATATGTGCATGTGTGCGTGTGTGTGGGTAGGGGTTGTCTTTGAGATGTGTTTTTTTTTTTTTGGAAAATGATATCACAAATTGTATGTTGTGCAAACCATAAATATACAGATTTGGTAATCTCTCTCTCTCTCTACACACACACACACACACACACACACATATATATGTATATACGTAGATGTATGTAGATATATGTAAATGTATGTATGTATGTGTGTGTGTACATATATATCACATAACACAAGTAACATACATACATATACATATATACATACATACATATGTGTGTGTGTGTGAGAACTACGCTAGACTTAGGTCGGCTGGATTTGGATTCAGATCCGGTCAGGTCAAAACTCTATAATAAGGATCCTATATTAATAATCCGAGCTGTTGAATGTGATCTATTACGTTAAAATTATTTGCACATAAAAAATCATATGATTCAGAGACTCCTAGTCTATGCATCAAGTAGTCAAAAATTGGATAGCCTAAATAAAATTGAATTAGATATATTTTTTGATCACTTGATGCATGGATTAGGGGTCTTCAAGTCATATAATTTTTAATGTGCAAGTAGTTTTAAGATAGTAGATCACATCCAATGACTTGCATCATCGATATAAAATCTCTATTATTCAGTTTCGATCTGATCGGATCTGAGCCCAGATCCAATCGATCTTATCCAAGTCTGCCCATATATATGTACATATATTTGTGTGTGCACATGCATTATGTCAATGATCCAAGCTATTAGATGTGATCTACTACCTTTAAACAACTTATACATAAAAAATCATGTGATTTGGAGATTGCTAGCCTATGCATCAAGTGATATTAAAAACATATATGATTTGATGTTATTTAGACTGGTCAATTTTTTGGCCATTTGATGCATAGGTTAGAGGTCTCTAAATCACATGATTTTTTGTGTAAGCAATTTGCAGCTAGTAGATCACTTCCAATGGCTCGGATTATTGATGTGGGATCCCATTGTCCGACATAGACCTAACTAGATTTGAGTGGAGATCCACTCAAGTGTAGCCAAGTCTTTTTCATAATTATGTTTTACTTGGATAACTTATGAGTTTATAATTATAGTTTCTTTGAGTAATTTGTTGGTTTCATTACCTTTAAGGTGAGCAATGTTGACTCTGGGTTGTAACTTCAAAAATTCTTGTTGTCAGAAGTTAATGGTTTTGCTAGTGAAAACATTGTATTTCACTAATCAGTTTTTTTAAAGAGGGTTGTCGTGGTGGTTTGCTTGCCTATGAATTATTAGTGGATGGTGTTTGGGTGAACTTTTTTAGGTGGACTGCTAGAATGGTCATTTTCTTTTGTTGATGTCATATAGAATTTGACCATGTTAGAGTGTTGTTAGGTTGGTGTTCACAATTTTGAGGATCAGATATGTGATATGGTGTTTATGTGTCTGTGCAGATAGATGCACATATGTAAGTAGTCATATATATGTTAAAATATAGATGCGTGCATACGTATATGTAATCACATTCAAGGATTTAGGTACGTGTCCTGTGAGGTGTCGAGACGAGGCATGCTGTTTGGCATGCTGTTGACATGGTGTGAAGTTTGCACTATTTACAAGAAGCAATTTAGATAAGCTTTGCCAGTTTGTTATAATGTGGTTTTGTTGTGGTGTGCTGTCTATACGAGGAAAAATAGTTTTTTTAATTATTGTATTGGGGTTCATTTCCTAGTGGAATTTCTTATGTCTTACTTTAAACCTAAGTTTGGCACTAAACCTTTTTCCTGCTGGCTTTGGTCCTTCTTTGAAATGTATTGTTGATTAGAGCTGTCAGTTAGCCAGGGCTAGTTTGAGCTTGTAGAAATAGTTGTGAAGATATCAAGGCAATAGCAGGAAGTTGAGCATGATGTCCATATATGTTCAAGGAAGAGATTTTGATATGAAGAAGGACATTATTTTCTACCTTACCATTGTTCTTTAGTTTTGATGCTGGTTGACATGTATCAAACATTTGATGGTGGAAATTTTAAGTGAGAAAGTGAAAGAGGGACAGATTTCACTTGCTGTAAATGATACACAGGAAACTGTATATCTTTGGTATGCTCTGTGCTTGCTAAATTGTTGTGAGAACCAGTATTGAATACATAGATCATTCTTTTAGATCTAGGACACTAATGCAAGACGAGTCATTGGAGATTCTGGGTGAAATTTGTGGATATATTTGTTAGCCTGATGGATGATGACTGCATTTGGCTAGACTTTATTTTTGAAATTCAACTGTTTCCTCTAATAAAATTCTGCACTAAAATTTTGTTGAAAAAATTATTTCTTTTTTTTTTTTTTTGATTTTTATGGTTCCTTTTGCAGGAGTCATTTGACCCGATTGTTGATGCTACAACAGGCAGGGACCTTATTCCTACAATGGTTTATGGGTGAGGAGAAATCATTTAGTCTGTCTTCACTATAATCTTTATATGTCCAATCAGTTCCACAAGGTTTTATTCTTTTTCTTCTTTAAGTGAATTTCCATGTTATTCTATGACAGAAGGACGGTGAGAGACCAAGATTATGGAGGGATCTACTGTGCATTATTAACTGTGGGGTAAGAGTTAGCTAATGCATATGAGCTTCTAATTGCTGTTAATTAGCTGAATCATGTAACAGTGAGCCTGAATGTGGTACCATCACTGCAGTTCATCTGTGGTATCTGCGGGGATTTTACGTGTTTTGGGAAGTGAAATTGCTGAACTTCCGCTAGTTGCAACAAGCAGAGAACATCAAGGGCAGGTGAGTCTTTAAGAGCTCGTTCAAAAATCTTGCTATGGTGCTACTTAATGTGCGTGTGTTCAGGAAGGAATGAGTGCAGTTGAGCTGGTTACATATCTAGATTTATCAGAGAATTTTCGAGGATGTCAGGAACACAAGTAACCATAATAAATTAATTATATATCCAATATAAATAATAAATTAATTATATATCCAATATAATCAGTTAATGTCAATGGATCTGTTATCGAGTCTGACAGGAAGATTTTTTTTTGCTATGAATTAATCTGTTTGTTAAGAGACATGTTGGTGTACTTGTTTTGAAGAGATATTTGTGTAGTGTAAATGGGTTTTTGAGTGGTTGGATCCACATGTGGGTTGCGAAAAATGATGCGAATAAATTGTCTATATTATCGGCTTGAAAACTGCAGTTTGCTTCTTCAAGGCACATCTACCATCTGATACTCACCATGGGGTTCGTGAAGATAAGCTTGTTTCTTCTAAATGCGGTTGAACAAAAAATATGGTTAGGTATTTGCTTGGAAATAGTTTTGATAATCTAATATTTTAAGAAACAGGAATTACTGTACAGGTCCTTTTTGGACGATCCACTTAAAAGTTCTCTTGTAGCTTAATGTAGTAACTTTTCTACGTGCTAGTCCTTTTCAGGGAGCTAGGTTTTAGACGGATACCTTGTATTTTGATGGAGGGTGTGGTTAAAATTGTGAACTTGTAGAAGTTTCCTTGTGTTGTGGTCCTGTGCTAGTTTCATGATCATCGGTCGTTCCGATACTGATTGATATATATATTTTTTTTACAGGGATACTTCCAGTCTCTCTTTTCGTGCATAGAGAGACTGCTGGTAACTCTGAAGGTCAAGCATTTTGTGCTTCCAGCAGCTGATGAAGCTGAATCTATCTGGACCAAGAAATTTGGTTTCACAAAAATTACTTCAGATGAGGTGGGTACATATGCATTTGCATTAACTCACGTCTTGGTAGTGTATCAAGGCAGAGAATTGATGAAATATTTATCTTGCAGTTGCACAAGTATTTGAATGGTGCCCGAACGACAGTATTTCAAGGGACATCAACACTCCATAAGCCAGTTACAGTTCCTCATGTTTCTAGTCGAGAAACGCAAGGGAGCAGATGAAATTTATTTTATTTTTTGTCCAATCATGTTGGAAGAGCCACCTTTTGCAGTGCTTTTCGCATCAATTGTACATAGAAAGGATGTGGAATGTACGGGATATAGTTACTCAATTTTCGTCCGGTGGTTCTTATGAAGCCAAAAAGTTTGGGTGGGATCATAGGGATTGCTAAAATGGTATAGGCAAGCCTGAATGTAGGAGCACATAAGCATAGAAAAATTATATTGCGTGGTATACTGAGGCAACGTTTGACATTACTTAAAAATATTTTGAAAAATTAAAAGTAAGTTCATTTTTATTTTTTTAATTTTTAAAATATAAATATGTTGGGCATTAGTTAATTATTTTTGAAAATATAAACGTGAAAGATTTAAACGAGTTTAGAAACGACGAGTTCTTGCCGTAGACATCTCATACTCAGTCAAAATGAATGTTTTAAGCTAATGACTTGCATTTGTTTACAATAAAATTAATATGGGTTAAGGAGAAAGAAATTACCGCAAAGTATGATTTTCCTTTCTGATTTAATTCTTGGTCGTTATTCAACGCCATGGAACTCCACCTTTGATTTAACTGTTCAGTGGGAGGATAAATTTTATTATTTTTGTTTTCATTTTTTTTTTCATGATAGGAAATGTACGTAGGTAATGGGCTACGTAATAGGGATCCATCCTACATCATTTCGAACGGCTACTAAAATTTTTATCAATTTACAGACTCTACAAGCTTGGGAAGCTGGAGTTGGCCCATGCAACTCTATTTCATAAAATTTTGTTGAGTTCATATTTTCCCTGAAGATCATCTCCCAACTCGAAACTATGGACGCCTGCTATACTGTGTTTGGATGCCACTGAATTTTTGAAGTGGTGGTTCTTAGCCTTACGTCGACCAAGCTTCAGGGGGGTTGGGAAGCCCACCGGTCACTATTTGCTCTTTTTTCGGGGATGAGGTATTTCATGATCCCAAAAACCATCACAAAATCCAGGATTGGATGTGGTCGGTAGCTTTCCTTGCTCTGACTGCTCTTTCTCCCATCTACGATCCAGCATCTTTCAAACTGGCAGGACCAGGCTTAGGATGCTTTGAGGCTGACCATTTTTTTGGGCATCTAAATAGGCCCTTAGCTCTATTTCGTTTCATACAAGAGGTGAAAATGATATAGATATTATTTATTTAAATTTATTTTTATATCTAAATCAATATAGATGTGGACAAAAATTTAAGGATCCGATTACTATCTATATTCATATCAATATCAATCAAAGAAAAATGGATATAAATATGAATAGACAACTATCCGATCCATATCCGAATATCCAAATTTATATGTAATCCTATAATATAGTATTTATTAATTTTAAAATATATATATATAATTATATAAATATATTATTAATTTAATTTATCATCTATTTAGTAATATCTTTAATTTTGTAGCTATAAAATTTAATTATCTAAGTTATATCTATAATTATATCCATATTTTCAGTATTCATTTAAAATAAATATAGGAATTCTGAATAATATCAAAATAAATGTAGATATGGATATACCAGTGTTGTTGCCAAAATTCGATTTGGCTAGGACTATCTGGATAGCGTTGTTTGATCCACGGTGATGCAATACGATCTATCTTGGAGTCACGGATTTGCACACCAAAAAAATAAAAAAGCTCGTCAAATTGGCTCTAGTCAGACCTTCCGATGCTTAAGTTAGATCGAATTTTTGAAGAATAGTAATAATAAAAATATAATAAAAAATTATAATATAAAATGTTATCCTATTTAAGTTGGCTTGTTTTCGAGTGGCCTTTATCTCTTCTCACTTAGGCCTTCTCGATCTTCTGATGAGCTTGACCTTTTCGGCCTTTTGATGAATTAGATCTGTTTGGTTTTTTGATGAGCTAGACTTGTTCGGCCTTCTAATGAGCTAGGTTTGTTTGGTCTTCTCATTCTTCTTGATCTTGTCAGCCTCTTCGATCTTTTCTACCTTTTCAGCTTTTTTTGACCTTATTAGCCTTCTCAGCTTTCTCAACTTTTTCAATCTTCTCGGCCTTCTCAATTTTTTTGATTTTTTCATGATCTATTGACTTGCAACAAGAATAGAAAATAGTATGATGGATGAGGACTTGTAAACCCCTCAATATGAAATCTTTGAGTTACAGGAGTCTCTCTCTCTCAGAGTCTTGTCCTCTTTGAGATCTCTTAACCTTGTTTATATAGGTGTGGAGCAAAGATCTGTTATAGTTGGAGATAAAAATTAAAGGATGAGATATACTCCCTCATCATGAGCCATCACTTCTTCTCTTTGTTTAGATGTAAATTTACCATAATCATCCTTTCGTTTTAGGATTTCTCTTAATAGCAAAGATGTAACTGTCCAGAATTCAAACTTTTATAAAATTGCTGGCCATGTATCAATTAATGATAGAGAGGTTGATTTATATGCCATATCATATACCTGTCACTTTTGAGTCCGAAGCAGCGAAACTACTTCGGATGAATTCGGATGAAGAAAGTAGTTAATAATAAAAAGTTGAAATATTCGAAATATTCAAAGTAGATTAAAAATTGAAGTATCCAAAGCACATCGAAAGTTGAAATATCCAAAGAATATACAAAATAGATCAAAAGTTGAAATATCCAAAGTAGATCATAATTTGAACCTTGACAATAAATTTTGTCAAGTCAATATTGTCGTCATTGACCTCCATTTGACTCATCTATGGATGAGAAATACCAGATGGCCATATAAGGTCCTCAGAGGGTTAGCCCCATTATTGTCATCTTTTATTAGATCGATGTTCCACCACTTAAGTTGAATCATCTTGAGCTGGAGCTCATATTTATTGTTAGGTCGGTATTCAGCCAATCAAGTCGAATCATTTGAGCTGAAGCTCATACTTGTTGTTAGATTGGTATTCAGTCGATCAAGTCGAATCATTTGAGCCGAAGCTCATACTTATCATTAGGTTAATGTTCAGCCGATCAAGTCGAATCATTTGAGCCCAGAGCGGTCAATTATCCTCATAGTCAGGATTTAGAGGTCCTAGCCGAAGTTGGGGTGACTTCAATTGATTTTTCTTAATCGCTTGAATGGATCCAGATCCTTAATTGATTTTTTGCTCTCCTCGCTTCTAATGTCTAGCTCATCAGGTCTTCTGCTTAACTCATTTTTGATATGAGAAAAAATTCATAGAGATCTTTCTCAGTTGGCCGAGGTCGATGTCTGCTTGACTCATATCCGATATTTGAAAAGCACACCATCGTCTGCTCGACTTGCATCTGGTCTTTATTTGGATCATCTCCCTCTCAGTTAGTTGAGGTCAGCTTTAGTTGGGTTGCTTCGAGGTCGTTGCAACTTGATGTGGTCTGGGGTAGATCTTTTGTTGCTTTATATTGAATGTCGTTCCCGTAATAGAAAGACATAAAGAAAGTGAAATGATGGGCTGAAGAGTCAGCCCCTTTTCTGACACATCAATTTGTTGCTGCCAAAATCTAGCATGACTAGAACCATCTGGAGGGCATTGTTTGATCCACAGTGGTACAATATGATTAGTCCTAGAGTCGTGGATCTACACATCAAAAGAACAAAAAAGCTCATAGGATTGACTCCGATCGAGCCCTCTAATACTTAAGTCAGATCGAAATTTGAAAGAACAATAATAATGAGAATATAATAGAGAATTATAATCCAAAATATTATCATGTCCTGATTGGCCTAGTTTCGGATAGCCTTTATCTCTTTTTACTTTGGCCTTCTCAATCTTCTGATGAGTTTGGACTTTTCAATTTTCGGATAAACTAGATCTGTTCAACCTTTTGATGAACGGTGGCGCGTTTGTGGAGCCAAATCGAAGGAAGAGCAAAAGGAAGGTTGGGCGAGGCCATCCAACCTCGAGACTTATTTGGTCTTTTGATGAACTAACTTGTTCGACCTTATGATGAGTTAGGCTTGTTTGACCTTCTTATCCTTCTTGGCCTTTTCAACCTCTTCGATCTTTTCAAACTCCTTGGACTTGTCAACCTTCTCGACCTTGTCAGCCTTTTCAATCTTCTCGATCTTTTTATGACCTATTAACCTGCAACAAGAAAAGAAGATAATATGATTAAAGCCTTTCACTATGAGAGCTTTGAGTTGCGGGAGTCTCTCCCTATCAAAGTCTGTCCTCTTTGGGATCTCTTAGCCTTGTTTGTATAGGTGTGGAGCAAAAATTCATTGTAGTTAGAGATGAAAATCAATGGATGAGATATAACTCTCTCGTTATAAGTTATCAACTCCTCTTTTTATTTAGATGTAAATTTGTCATAGTCATCTTTTTATTTTTGGATTTCTCTTAATAGCAAAAATGTAACTGCCTAAACTTCAAATTTTTATAAATTTGCTGGACACGTGTCAATCAATGACAGAGAAATTGATTTATATGCCATACCAACTGATATCCGATCTGATTTCAGTCCTATTTTATACACAAAATAAAGCGGTGGAAATTATCTTTTAAAAGGAACCCACCATTCCCATTTTCTTGGACTAGACTAACAAGGATTTTCCATGTAGTCCCGGGTTTCGTCCCTCGCATCACTTTTTCCTAACCGAACTTAACGCTGCTTTCTGTTTATCCGATGAATTACACGCATACAGGGGACCCAAACAGCCTCGGTAAGCGACACTGGAAAGATCATCCATGAGCATGCTAAATGAAATGCTTTGCAAAACCGGTTGATGACGTATGCCCTTTCACGGACCCGCCCCAAATCGGTCTTTTTCAAACACCTTCCCTAACAACTGCAATGGCAGGCGGTAGCAGCCTGGTGAACAAGAGGACTACAAGCTGTGGCTACGATGGAGCCTTCGTTCAGAATTAATACTAGGAGAAGAAAAGTACTTCCCACAATGACTTCTCAAGAATTCGATCACCGCAAAAGCACCGGATTTAGCTTGCGATATGGAAATGCTGAAGGTTTAAAGTTGCCCTGCAAGAGAGACCCCCCACTCCCTTCATTTTTAGCCGCCTATTATAATGGATGTCATTCCCTCATCTTCACATAAAGGCGAAAATAACATTGTGAGCCATGAAGCTGCAACGCCCCCGACGACGTCTGCATTGTTGTGTAGTTGCACCAATGTACAGGTTTCCGGCTGCAACAATGCGCTTCAGTGAAGCGACCAAGCGAATCGGGAAGATTGTTTAGTTGCAAAAGCCACGCACTTACGGATGGTCGTCGGCCATTGGCGAGTGGGGTGGCCACACGGGACACATTAATGTAGGTCTAGATTGAATATTACGTCTGTAATTTGACAGTCATACGTAAGCAATAAGTTGGGTGCACCCCAATTCAAATTGAGTGGGCGTGAGATGGATCTGGGTGACAGCATCTTCTCTGGATATGCGCCACCACCACCTATCTTTCTCTCAAGTTCTCCATAGATATTGTTTGATGATCCGAACGAGAAGATGATCTAAGATCGTTGATAATCTAAATTTTATAATGATCTTATCATCAGTGATTTAAAATCATGACATTTGATAAATTATTATCTGATGATTAAAATTTTTTTGATATCCATGAATAACATATTTAGTACTACACGAGAATCTAAGATCATTGATTATATAATATCAAAACTATCCATAATATATTTTATAAAAATATATTTATTTATCATATATAATATATTATAAATAAAATATTACTATATTTATTAATATATTAACAATTAATAGACTCTATAAAAATATATTTATTAGTCCTATAAATTATTAATCCTGTAAAAATATGTTAATCGTTATTATAGAATTAATCTTTTTATTTATACTTATAAAATATTATTTATTAATATAAATCTTTATTTTGATTAAAAATAAGAAAAATAGAAATAATATATTAAATATTTTTATTATATAAATATAAAGTATAATAAGATATTTTTACTATAATTTAAAATTATCATTAAATCATAATATGACAATAATATGATTAATAATATATTATAATATAATATATATCATAAATATAATATTAAATATTAAATATAATATAATATTATATATACAGTGTTGATATAGTATATTAATATTATATTGATATATCAATTTTTTTTGTTAGATTAAAAAATATTTTTATCTTTATATTTCAATCCAAGATCATTGGTTGGGAGTGATTTTGGATTTCTAATTTTGAAGACGGATATTCTATCACTGAATTGGAGGATAATTTGAAATTACTGTCATATAGGATCATCATAGTGCAGTTAAACGTGATGATTCCATCATCTTCATCCATATCATTTTTGATCTTAGATGAATCATCTAATACTAAATACCTCTTTAGTTTCTTGGCATCCTGGGATAATAACAGAAGTACTGCGTTGCCCTTCTTTTGCTTTGCACCCTCCTCTCTTTTCTAGAACGAAGAGGATAATGGATCTTCCGAGATGCCACGTTGCCTTCTTTCTTTTTCTTTACACCCTCCTCTTTTCTAGAAGGAAGAGGATTATGGTTCTTCCCAGATGCCACTCGCTTTGCCTTTTCCTAGGCTTTTCCAGGTTTCTTTCCGCACATTGACGGATCCATGAGGTTAAACACAGGATCAATTGATCCCACAAAAAAAATAAAAAAATATTATATATATATATATATAATTTAAAATTAATCTTATTATTTTTATAAATGGATCTCATATCTCATACAAAATTTTTAAAAATAAAAAATAATAATAAAAAAAAACTACATCAAAAAAATAATTATGACATATATTATCTCTCTTTAATGACTCACATATTTTATTTCTTTCTTCCTCTCATTTTCTTACACCACTTTGACCTCTCTCTTTTTTCTTTTTTTTTATTAATTTTTTTATTAATTTTTTAATATCCTATCCCAATCACATCTATTCATCTCTTATATTTAAAGAATAAATCTTTTACTCGTCTAGAAAAATACATAGCATGCACCATCTTTCGCACAATGAATGATTGCATAGGGCCGCACGAGACCATGCACTATGTGATGCACGTCTTTTATTGCCGCATCAGTCATCCATAGTGCAATAGGCAATACGCACTCCTTCATAATATTTAATTATAAAAAATATTTAAAATATTATATATTATTATTTTTTATAAATATTATTATTTTTAAAAATAATTTATTATTATTATTATTATTATTATTTTTAATCTTTTATTCTTTTTATTATACCGATCCCATCAAATAAAATTTTTGGATCTACCACCACCATGTCTACGGATCCAAGATGATTCAACTAATGAACGCGTCCCCAACCAATTAATTATTACACCGAGTAATAGATCTCATAGTTCACCATCGACTAAGAAAAACGAAGAACGACAACAGAAACTAGCACATAGAAAGGCCATTTTTAATGACATTGGAAACCTTACGTTGCCGGCGATCATGAACTCCCGAAGCGAAAGGAGACGGGGACAAGGGGTATTTATAGGGCGGGAAAAGCACCTTACGGTAACCAAAAGGCGGTATTTTCGAACCACCGAGTTCAATTCATTATTATTTCGTCGTGGGCTCAACTATTATTAATAGCAACGTTCTACTGGGGTTTAAGCAGGAAAGATCCACTGACAGCAACTATCATTAAGTTTTTACCAAACCCCCGATCGGACCAATTATCACACCCGTGAACAAAACAAGATTTCTGCACGCTTCGGTTTTGAAGTAATTTTACATACCAGACCCTGTTGTAGACTATAATTACGTAATAGTGCCTTCTGAAAACTATGGGCAGACAGAATTGCCCCTTCCCGTGGACCGATCGAAGAGTAAAGCGGAAAACAAAATACAAATATATTTATTAAGCATTGGGACGTAAAAAAATAAAAAAAATTTTCTAAACTATAACAGGCCAGTGCAACCGAATCGAATAGTTGAAAGCTTGAATTCATCTTAATTTAAAATACTCAAACTCAAAATTCGATTTGAAAATAACCGAACTTTAATATCTCAAATTCAAAATTAACTCGACAAAAAATAGACAAAATTTGAGTTCGACTCGAATATCGATTGAACCATACTTAAACTTGAATTCAAACTCGAAATCAAATTTTAATCTACTAATTATATATATATTATAAATAAAAATAATATTATTAAAAAAATATAAATTTATATAAATTTACGAACTTTCTAATCGAATTTTTTTTTGCTTGAGCTCAATATAAAAAACTATTCAAACTACTCAAGTTTGATAATAACTGAATCAAATCGAGCGACTCAAATTGCGCTCGAATGTCTCACCAACGGCTCAACTCATTTGCAACCCTAAACTTTACTTTTTAATCACGTTCATCCCTGCCAATGCGAATCCTCTTATGATCATGTATTTCATTTTCATAACAAAAAAGTGAGTGTGAATATCTCAAATAGAAAACATGTAAAAATAATTAGTCTGATGGGGATCGCACATGCTGGGCGCTAAATCTAACACCAACCAAATGATGGTTTACTTGTAGGATTATTTACGTGGGTGCAAAAACTGCAATACTGTAATGGGCATTGCACAAAACCCATCAAATCCACTCATATACAACATACGTACAAGCAATTTTCCTCGGAAGCATTGAGTGGTTGAAGTCGTGTCATCTCCATCTTACCTTATCAAGGATAAGTCTCAAAACAAGCTTGTCTGAAGGTGATAGTCCCACAAACCAGAGACTTAGACAAGTTCAAAAATCAGCTGGCACAATTCATAACATAATGGCTGCCTCTAAAGAAACTCATTCCAAGATTAACAATCAACACAAAAGAATTCATCTTATCAATCAGTTCACGTGTGAGAGAGAAAAGGGAGATCCGACAGGAGCAATGAGACCAAGGTACCGCATTATCCTTAGACGACGCACTCTTCTTGGTGGTTTTTCTGGAAAACTCAACTCCTGAAAAGGATGAAGGAAGTTGGATATGAATGCTAACAGGATATTTGAAAAGGGATGGCAATTTCTGTTTATAACAAGACCAGTAGCCTGCTGCAAGTAAGGAAAACAAAAACCAAAACCTTCTGCCCACAAATTACTAAATAATATACTTCTGTCCTCTAGAAACCATATCTGAAGCGAATTTTAGTCTCTCTCAATCAGGAATGATAGGTATTGAGGTTCCACTTACATCGAAATGAATTTTCATTTTTCTTTTCCTTTTACCCCTCCCTTCCTCTATGTTGTCGTCCTTTGTTCTACTTGAATTTGAAGGGTCCTCTGCATCTGATGTAGAAAATGAAATAAAATAAAATATCTGATCTTGTGAATAAATGGATCATAAGAAGAAAAACTATAGTACCACATATGCCATTTTGGCTTGAGCTCTTGACCTCATCAGAGCATCTCCCCGACAATGCTCTTGAACTTGTATTGGCATGTCTGCTCGAAGCCTGGAAAGAGGAAAGATTTGACCATGCAAGACCATGATATCTAATCAAGAAATAAGAAAGCTTTGATTCAAGGACTTAGATACCTGCTTGAGAGCATCCTGAAATGCTTCCAATGGATTTTTGCTCCTTTCTTCCAGGCACTACACAGAAATTAAATATGATAATTTAGATGCATTCGAGAACTAGCTCCGGTCAAGCCTATGCATAAGTAATCAGTAGAATGCAAGGACATATTCGATAGAAACTTGGAAAAAATATAAGCCATACAAACTATAATCTGAAAACAGGGGATACTTGCATGAACTTACAGGCCTGCAGGAAGTTCTGTTAACCATCTACAGTACCGGTCAGACAAGTCCTCCTTCACCAGTCTTTGTGTACGTGTGACATGGATATCACATAGTTTTCCCACCCTTTTTTCCTCAAAGAAAATGTAAGAACACCAAATTAAAGGCAGTGGACTACTTACATTTGCCTGATACAAATTTGATGGTACACCTTGGACCTCTAGGTAGAAACTACATCTCACCATGGAAGAGGCTTGGCACTAATAACGAAATTCACCAAATAATCTAATTTATCATACAAAGATTGCAGTCCTTAGTGGGAATCTTTTGAAATCCTGGTAAGTGGACCATGCCTTTTTTTTTTTTTGGGTGGGGGAAGCACAAGCCAAGGTCATCAAGAAACACACACAGTTTCTGGTCAGACCACTGGAGTCTCATCCCAAAATTAACTTCCTGTTTCTACAAGATTTAAAATAACTTGGTTCAGAGAATTACTAACTGAATCAGAGATATCATAGTTTAGAATAACATCATTCACAATATAGTAGTTTCCCTTTAGATGTAACTACAACAAAAGGCTAAGGATTTTTTTTACTAATTGCTTTCCAAGATTCTCATCTATCAAAGATTAGTAGCTGGACAAAACTGCTTGCATCCATCAACTCAGCTTCAAAAAAAAAGGTAGCTCTTGGGCAAAAAACAGGCAGCTCATTACCTCTTTCCTAATGAGAGTGGCATCAAGAAGTGTAAATAACATGTGTTCATCAAACCGTTTACAGGTACCTAAATTCACTGATGGGAGTTGGGGGAATAATAGATAACATTCACAGGCACCAAACTAGCACAAGACTTCAAAGTAACCAAAAACAAGGACCAAAACCATATCAGTATAGCAAGAAAACTTTCAAAAAGGAAATGGTTCTTTTAATGACCAAATTCTCTAACAGCCACCAAAGCAAATAGTCCCATAGCTGGTAAATCATGAAAAAGCTTTTAAACCTGCAAGAGACATCACACTGGTCCAAACATTATCCATAAAACTGATGCTTAACCTTTGATGTAAAAGGCCTGCAGAATTATAGAACATTGCATATAATAACAAAAACTAGAGTGCGTGTTGATGGAAGTTCTATGGAAATGTATTACTCACATGATCAAATTGAGACAGGTCTCTAAATGGATCAAGCCACGCACTGTAGAGTGAAACAATAAGCTAATTTCCATCCCAGCAGCAAGAGGCCAGACAAAGTATAATCTATAGATTCTTAAAAAAGCTACATATATCAAACAATACTGTACTTACTGTTCATTGTTCCCATAAAGCTGAACCAATACATGCCCAACGTGGTGAGTGCTAGTGCAATCCAGAATCTCTTTCTCATCCATGACCTGAATAAGTCCATAGAACAGAATAATGATGGAAAAGATTATAAGCATATTTTAAGTCAATAAAGAAGAATAATAAAATGCAATTCACGAAAACTCGTCCAGAAAAGCAATGAGCAACTGTCTCTATAACCTACCTCTGCAGGCCACCACTCATGGTAAGCAGTTTTAGCCCATACCACATTTCCAGGAGCCAACCAAGATTCCATGTTTCCAGCAGCTGGAAACAAAGATTTATCTGCAGTATTTGGTGAAGATCCTGCAGACAAGTGGGCACTAACCCGATCATTTGAATATGATCCATAATTCCTGCATTCAAAAAAGAAAAAGAAGAAAGAAAAGTCATGTTTCAGAGTCTAAAGGGATTTCAAATAGATGCCATGTAAACTTACAAAGGGGAATAAATAAAGTGCAAAGTAAAACAAATATTAAAGTAATTGACATGGTGACCATTAAATACACAAAGTTTATGAAAAACTTGATGAATCGAGATTTAGATTAATTTGATCAGCAATAACATTAAATAGAAACCTAAGAAGTGTGGATGAATATAGACAAAGGAAATCAAAATGTGCTTGGTTTCACTACAGATGTAACCCCTAGCAAGTAATAATGAAGAATTCCCATGCAGATGCAGATGCCCATCCATGCCGACAATGACACAAGTACACACCGATAGTCATTGTTATGGCTACTCACTGTGGGCACCGCTTTCACATGTGGATCACATAAATGAAGGCAGAAAATTTAGTGCGGGCTTGTATGGAAAAAAACCAGCAATTACAGCCATGAACTTAAGGAACCTAAACACAAGCCTTTTTTTTCAGTATATACCAATGACAGTTATACCATGTTGCATGAGGCGTTCCACTTTTGCTGGAATCCAATGAAGAAATTTTATTTACTGATTCAACTTCAGTGATTGGTACGTCTCCTGGGTTCGGGAATATCCCTTTGCTGTGTTCATTCCAAGACAAATTCCACTTAAACAAAGAAAGCTCTGGCATATCTTCTCCATCTTCCAAGGAAGGTTCATCACTGCCTTGATCTGTGCTGGTGGCTGTGGTGCTGGATGAATCATCTTTACAGCTACAGAACTGAGAAAAAGAACCTGTTAACCAAAATTAAATCAAATATAGATTTTTCTCCGCATTTCTTCTAAGAATTGGAGATAAAACATTGACAACAGATTAAGTGGTGAACTCAATTAATAGAAAGCATGAAAGTCAACAGTGTTTTGGCAATACACAACTATATAGTTATATCTTTAAATATAGCCATCCACTGTAGAAACTATGAGGTGTAAAACTATAAGGGAAAAACAATGAACAAACCTTCAGTTTGAGTTCAGTTATAAACAAAAGACATAGTAAGGTTGATTAATACAATCCACCATTTATAAACGGGAAAACCTAAGATCATCAAGCCAACTCAAGACCCAATTTTATATTACTTCAGGTCAAACTATTCAAATTTTGTATGCGTTTTCCCACACTCAACCCACTGACATCCCAAAAATCCACAGCAAGAAGAAAATGAACAGCAAAAACAGCAAATCCAACTTGTTCCTTTTTGAGTTGACACAAATGAATTGCATGATTTGCAGCAATTGAATGCTGAACATTTGTTTACATTCAAAAAAGAGATGCAGAAGCACCAAAATAAATTGAAGAAAAAGAAAAGACAAAAGTATCCAAGAGAGGGTAACAATCCTTTTCTGAAATACTGAAATATCTAAGAGCATATCCTTAACAGGTAGGACATAGTTCATGCCTTACCACCTTTCAAAATAATCAAGAAGAAAAATATTACTTCTACCATCTGGCAAATATAGAACACAATGCAATGATGGTACTTCAACATCCACAGAACATCAGATTAAGAAATATCCGATATATAATTACAAATTATTATATATTCATCTTTTATATAAAATGTTGGATTATAGGCAAATTTGACCAGTTACACGTGTGCTGTACAAAAGAACTATGACTTTGTTAAAGAAAAGATGAAAATCTTTTTACACTTCAGTAAAAGGATCTTTAGATTTGAGATTCATTATATTTGGCACTTGTAATGGCTAAGAAAATTATCTTCAATCATATTGTTTCGTGACTGGACACTCAAAACTTTTGTGCCAAGTGCCCACAATTCATCTCAGAAGGACACTTCACAGAATGTTCAAGCACTTTTTATATAAGTTTGGTACCACAAAGTTTGTTAAACATGGCATATGCAGGTAACACTAGAATAGAGGAAGAAAGAACAATAGACTAGAGGAATAAAAACCTCAGCAAACTTATATGTTTGAGCATCTGTCTGCACACAAAACAACTGCTTATACACTACAAGACCATAATGCCCCTAAGTGAAATTACTTGTCAAGGATCCATCATAAGTTCGCAGCATGGTATATTTGTCAATTAAGTCCACCAAATGCAATAATCTCACTTATCTTTAAAATCAGCCAGCCAGTGAAATAACTTGCCAAGGATCTGTCACAAGTTGGCAGCATAAGTATGGTTGTCAGTTAAGTCCACCAAATGCAATAATCTCAGCTATCTTTAATATCAGCAAGCAAAAATCTCCTGCAGGTGATCTTGTGGATAAGAATCCAAAGAAATGACTACCCAAGTCCCTTGGTGAATATAACTGTCATCTCCAGACTAATCTAACAGACAGAATACAGCCAAAAGAGTTCTTCCATTCCCATGGCTTCACAAGTTCACATCAACATAAATCAGATTATAAGATGAGTGAGCTAAGTCTTTATAGTTTATTCCTGTGTTGTATACTACATCATATTATCTGTCTCCCTTTTGCTTCTCTAAATAGCCAGATTTCCCAATACAAGTGTCCAATATGGAACTGTTGGCCACCTATCTAACATTATATCTGTTCAACTAGCAATATCAAGGACATTAACATCAAATAGCGAAAACAAAAACTCCTTTGTATTGAGGATTCTAGATAGCACAATATACTGAACAAAACTTTCTGCATATAATGGCAAGGGCAGATTATCAGCCAATTGAAGTGAGGTAGAGTACTAGCCACCATTAGTGCTTAAATAACTTCATTTGAGTTTGAATGAAGTAGGAACTAAACATGGAGCCACATGGTGTTGCTCCTAGCATTCTTTTGCCTTGTAAAAGATTCTAAGAAGGACGCTTTAGTTGGAAGAACTATTTACTCACTACCTTGTAACACTTCTTTTATCTGGGGTTCTTGATGTTGTTTTACCCAAGGTTGTTGATGTTAGAACCTTGCATTCTTTGAGCTCATGTTTCACCTCTTGGTTATCCCCTGTCACTACTACATTTTTCACATAGCAAAGATAGGAAGTCATTACAGTTCTATCTTCAAAGCCATATAATCTGACTCTTACTAATTTCATGACCTGCCATTGAAACATATCAAGTTTGAAGTGACCACTAAATTATGTATATTTGCTTATTAATGTGACTATCTCTTGTTTTATGACTTCAAGTGCATTGTATCATGTTAACCACTTCAAAGGTTTCGAGTATCATGAATGTGCCATATAGTTCGCATCATGTTTACTTGGCCCACATGGGCACCGAGAATTCTGATCAGATATGGTAAATTTACATGACCATAGACTAGGAATATACCTTATTTCAACTTAAAGAATTTGAAATTTATTTATGGTGATAGATAGACATGATTTGAACTCTATAATATCAAAAGGTCTAATAAAATGCCAAAACAATGTCCATGAGGCTTTAAATAACTAAAATATGAAAACTACATTGCATGCTAACAGAGGAATTAGAGTAAAAATACTTTCAATCTACTGCCGCAAGATGAAAAGCTTATGCCTATGGGCTTTTGTTAGAGTTGAATAGATGCCTAAACATTAAGAAAGAGATAATATTTGTTCAGAGTAATCATTAAACATGTTAAGTTGTTATGCAACCAACTGCTCCTGTCATTCTAAGCTGTAAAATACAATTTTAACAAACATATGACTTATTGTATATAACATCCATATATTGTAACTTCTCTGTCTCTTAGCATCTGAAATCCTATAGAGGCTGAAACTTTCATTGACAACCTCCCACTTCATGTATTAAGTATGATCGCCCATTGACTAGAAGTTGTTACTGAAATTCTGAGCCCCTGCATATTCTGAAAACCAAAATGCCATCCAAATCACTAACATTTTAGTAATTCATGCACACATCAGGCATATCAAGACAATTTATTACTTTGTTGACTGCTATTGGCTCATTAGGGTGCCCTCCCTGAATCACATTTCTTCCATGCACTTTTTTTTTCTTAATCACTTTTGCATTATAACCTTGTAGTTCTTGATTATGTTAATGCCTCTTCCTCTTCAGTGAGCATTATGTAAGATAATGAGTATGAGGAGGGTTTGACCACATCCATGATAATCATATCCATGAATGGTACATGGTATCTATTCAAGAGTTGTATTACATGTATCACCAATGTAATCCAAACATATATCAAATATAAGGATTTATAAGAAATTCAGTGCATTCAACTAAACTTATTAATACTTGATCCGATCAGGGTTAAGATTAACTAAACTTCGCTTCACCTGTTGAAACAGATGAGGTGCACAGGGAGCTGAGAAATCTGAACAGAGAACCGTAAAGGTCGCTCCTTTTTTTAAAATCTTAGTATGGCCTCGTTTCCGTTCTTTGTCATCGGTTTTTATTTATTAATACCAATCCACGCTTCGAGAGTATGAATGATGAAGCAATCTTCAAACCACACAAAACCATACCATGAGAAAGAAAAATATCCATTTTTCCCCAAAAAAAAGAAAATCATCCGAAATTGATCTATGAATGAACAAACAAGCCATCAAAATCCAATTCAGAACTAAAATTTCTGAAGAAACCCAATCCAAGTCCCACTAACAATCTACCCGTAACCAATAGGAATTGCCAGATCACACATCTAAAAGAAGCAATCTTTTGTACCCAAAAAAAAGAAAAAAAGGCAATCAGGATCACGCAGAGCGAGGAGAGAGGAGAGAGAGACCCTTAAGGGCAGGACGGCGAGCCCTGCGGCTCCTCGGGTGCTGGCAGCACTTGGGAATATGAGGCGGGTGAAGCATCAGGCATCAACTCTCTGTGGAGGGTTAGGGTTGGGGTGGGGGTGGGGGGAAGAGAGAGAGGTCCACGGATCAAAAGGGCTTGCGAGAAACCCTTGCCCCGTAGGAAGCGGGACGAGCAGGGCACGCTGAGAGAGAAATAGAGAGAGAGAGAGAGAGAGAGGTGGGGCAGAACAAATTCCACTAGAGCGAGCGTCTACCGATTAACTACCATGGCGGGCAAAATAACGCAATTCGTCGCACACCGTTCAGTTGCGCGCACGTTGGTCGAGCCCCGAATTTCCAAAAATTGCGACCATAGATGAGCTGATGAACGGTGACTTTATTTCTTTGTAGAGTATATTAGCGACTCGCTGTATACCTATCTATCTATCTATTTAATAATAATAAAAAATACACGATTTCAGTAACATGTATATGGCTTCAATTTATTCAATGTTTATATAGATTGAGCACCACATAACATATTTCCATCAAAAAACAAAAGCTGTAAAATTTAAACTTATTATTTGAAATGGAAGCCCATATACGAATGGCAGACATTTATCTCGAACATCTTTCGGATTTGATGATTAATCAAAATTTTCATTTTTTTTCAGTTTATCTCTGTATGCTATCTTTATTTTTTCAAAAGTATATTTTTTTCGAGTCCAAAATATTGCCATATGCATAGAAAGCTTCACCCAAAGCCCATTGCTCAATCATGTAAATATTTATTATGGGTATCTTTTAAGCACATTCTTTGTGGTTTGTAGATTGATTAATCAATGCACATATCAAAGGGAACAAGGTAAAGTGAGTTATATCCTTACAAGTTGATGTATAAGATTATCACTGATTATCTCTCCAAATTTATGCAAGTAAAAACTAAGACAAAATAATCCGTGGCCTACTAACCATGATCCAAGTGCCGTGGATGAATGTGTTTTCTTGCTGAAGTGCACTTAGGTTGGCCAATGTATCAAGTACCTAAACATCGACTTAGATTAATTTTGAAGTTCAAATAAATAGAATATATTAAACTAGAGAGCTTCAAATAAATAGAATTATTCAAGTGAACCAGTGGTTGTATGAGGACATCTGCACTTGGATCTGCAGGCATGTAAAGCAATTTGGCGATTTTGACAACATACGTATATTATTTATGTTACATATGGTTAAATATGCATGTACCCATAAAATAAAAAAAAGCATTACCTCGTAAGAGGACATATAAACTATATAAAAAAATAAGAGTTTGGAGATTTGCATCGCAAAATATAGTACAGTTTTGATGGCCACCATATCATCGGACTATAAAGAATGGATGGCAATCGGATAGGCGGGCATTGTGTGCCATATACGGCATGTTTTGTGTGCCGCGTTTATGTGATGGATAACTGTAGCAAGCTACTGATTGCCGTACAGCTCTATCCGATAAAAAAAAAAAATGCATATAAACCAGATTTGCGGACGCCTATAGGCACCTATGGTTCATCCCCCGTCACCCTCGCTCTTCTTCGCTGTTCCATGTCAGTTGGCTTCCTGTGCTTTACAATCGGTGAAACGTTGATGTGCCCGTCACCATCCAATAAGAAATCCCCATATCATACAAGAAAGTTAATTTTTTTTCCTCTTCAAAATATTTAAATTTATTAGCTGGCCAATCATAGTTAATAATAAAATTTTTTATATAAATTATTCAATCAAGGCCGATAACAGTGTACATTTTTTTCATCAAATAGTGGTATGCTGGCTTCTTATTAGGTTGGATGGTGCAAAGTATATATGATAGAATCATTATAACTAATAAATTTTTTATCTAAAATATTTTTAAAAAAAAATATTAAAATTTATCAGCTGGTCAATCATAGACTCCGTGTTGCATGCACTAGGTGTAATTGGACTGCATCAAATCCCATAGTAGATTTCACCAATTTTCGATTGCGCACTATATACTGTGCATATGTTCCGAAATTTATCCCGGCTCATTTGTGCCTGGTGCATGCAATAACTTCTTCCCTACCAACCATCATTCAAGGTCTCATTTGGTTGATGGAAAGTAGAAGATAAAAAAGATAATTTTTAAAAAATAAAAAAAAATATTTAATTGAAATTTTAAGAGAAGAGGAAGAAAAAAATTTTCAATGAAAAGTCACATATCATGTTTCATAGAAAGTAAAAATCTATGAAAAAGATGGATTTTGGCACTTTTTATGAGATGAAAAGTGGTGAAATTTTTTTTTTCTAAAATAATTGTTGGTGCAGAATTTCGCCGACGTCGGAGAAACTGGAGTCGAGGGGATCGCGGCCGCCGTCGGGACCTGCAAGGAAAGTCTAAATCGAAGTTGGGAGTGCTCCGGCAAGACCCTCCGACGCTCAAGTCAGTACTCTGCCTCAACAAAAATAGAGCACTCGAATGGGATTTTAGCAGAGTTTCGAGATAGAGTTTCGAGCTTAAAGAAAAACGTATCTGGGGATCTCTTTTATAGACGGAGAGCGTAACTGATTGACAGCAACGTCTGTAACTGCCTGGTAGTGGGCCGTTCGGGACCACGCGGAGTTTGTTACGGAGAGTAGTGGCGTTAGTGGGTCGTTCAAGGCCACGTGGAGTTTGTTATTGAGAGTGAAGTGGTGTCCGTTGTCGCGACTTGCCAGAAGGTGGTGGGGCCACGTAGAATCTGTTACAGAGAATGGAGTGGTTCGGGCTTGGATGGCTGAAGCTCAGCTGGAACGTCTGGTGGAGCGGAACGGCTCTCTGTCTCAGCAATCTAAGAGAAGCTCGGATTTTTTCGAGGTTGCTGACGAGTCCACAGTTGTAGGGTGCCTTAGGCGCTGATGCTGCAGGTGGAAGTCATCTGCTGTAGAAGTTCGGATGGGGAACTTTCTGTTGGAGAAGTCCAATAGGAGTTTGATTGCTAGAGAAGTCTGTCTGAAATTTGTCCGATGTGGAAGCTCGCCTGAAGACTGTCCATTGGAGAGATCCGATTTCATGGGGAGTCTAGCTGAAGGTCGACCGATATTGGAGTTCGGGAGGCGTTGTGGAAGTTCATCCACTGGAGGAGTCTGGAGGACACTGTGGAAGTTCGATTGACGCTGTTGAAGGTAGGCAGCTCGGAGAGGTATGGAAGACATCGAAGACAGTCGGCTAAATTCTGTTGTAGAAGTTCGGATGGAGTCCGGTCCTTGTAGGAGTCTGGAAGGATGCCGCTTACTGTAGAAGCTCGGATGAAGTCTGCTTGCAGTAGAAGTTCAGAGTAGAGTCGATCGCGGCTGAAAGAAGTTTGGAAGAGATTCGGAGAATAGTCAATCACTGTAGAAAATCGACTGATAGTGAAGCTCAGAGAGCGTTTGGAGCAGCCCGGTAGATGAATGGAGGAGCTCATTATTGGAGAAGTCCGGATGGCACGATAGAAGTTCGTCCGTTGGAGGAATCTAGAGGATACTGTGGAAGGTCGATCGCTGGGGGAGTCCGGATGATATTATAGAAGCTCGGACGATCGGAGAGGTTCAGAAAGACGCCGCACAAAGTCGGAAGTTGGAAGAGTCCTGGGAGGATCGGCCTCTTACGAATTTCGGCTGGGATTATTTTATACCCAATAATAGTCTTTTAAAATTCACAACTAAGATTTTACAAAATATCAATGGATGATTAGAATGAAATACTGAATAATGATATAATATTATATTAATATTATCTTAATATTTATATAAATATGATATTAAAATTATAATTATAATATTTATTATATTTTAAAATTATTTTAAAATTTATATGAATATAATATTTTTCATTAATATTAATATAATATAATATTTATATATATTAAATTTATTATATTAAATATTAATATAATATTAATATATATTAGTATTATATTAACACAATAAATTATAAGATCTAATGTTATATTATAATATATTTATAATATATTTATATTAATATATATATAAGATTTATATTTATATAAAATTTAAGAGTAAAGAGGTATGGCCAGCGTCTAAAGATATAATAGATATTTTATATAATTTTTTTAAAAATAAAAATATTTAATTAAATATAAATTATTATCTAATAAATTATTTTTTTTTATGACCGGTCGAATGTATCAAAATTTTATTTTTAAAAAAAATAATTTTTCAAAAAATTACTTTCCACAGAGAAAAAGTCTCCCCGCGAATCAGACGGCTCCTAATTGGAGTTAACCGACTCGCCTTCATTCTTTCTCTTTCCTTTTATCAACTGTCCGTGCGCCTCCGGAAAAGCGGCCACCGGCGACCACTGCGGTGGGTCTCTTCGCTCTTCTAAACTCTTCTCCATGACTCCAAGGACCGCAGAAAATATAGGGTTAGGGTTCGGGTTGCTTCGTCATCGAAGAAGATTACGATCGAGCATCCGTGTGGTGCCGGCTAGATCGCTTCTCAATACTTACAAACTTTTGAATACCGAAACTACCTTCTTCTGTTTGGAATTACTACACTGTCCTTATCGACACGCAGCTCTCTTCGTCCCGAAAGCTAGAAGGAAGAAAAGCCTGAGTTAAAAGAGAGAAGGAGAGAGCGATGGCGATTTCGAGAACGGGGGTGGGGTTTTCGTGGACGATTATTTGGAATGTAATTTTTTTTTTTTTCCAAAAAATCTTCTTGATCACATCCCCCGGGGGGGAAGGTATGTAGAGTTTTGTTTCTTTGGTTGGGAATTGAAGATTCGAGCACGTTGGCGGCGGAGCTCCAGCGGCTTCTCAACACGATGAGAGAACTCGAGGAAAGAGCACTTGGTATGTTTGTTTCATTCCCAGAACGCCCCTCGTTCTAATAGCCATTTGGTCACTATTTATGGATGAATTATCAGTGTCGTTTCTAAAGTTGGTTTATCTGGCAAGTCTTTTTGAGGTAGTTTGTTCTTTTGTATTACTACAATGTATTTATACCAGAAAGAAATGAGTCTTTGAGGTAATTTTCATATATAACGAAGCAAACCAGTTCCTCCAAGTGCTAAAATTGAGGATGCTGCTGCATTAGTACTGCAGAATTACTAGCATTAAGCACTCACGATCTACATGAGACGATATCTGGGTTGCTGTGGTTTGCTAGAAGGAAAAGATAGAGATTTATAACCATAATGATTCTCACATATGATGATTAATGTGTTCAAGTGTTACGATGCCATGCGTGGCCAGAACTGGTCCTTTTGTGGTTGCTTAGAAGTATCGATATTGTGTCTTGTAGAAAGAAAGCTAATTACGGACAGAAAGAGTTCCAGGAAGAAAAAATGAAAAATTGCTATAAGAAGAGAGCTGTGGAGAATGCATGTAGTAGGTGGGAGACACCTCATTTATTTCGGACTTCATGGACAAGCAAAGATCACAAGGTGTGCTTCATGATCTGATTTTGTATATAATATATATGAGAGGGCTAAACAATATATTATATTTTGAGAATGGTAAAAAGAACATAAACAAACTTGAGCTATTTGGTGGAACTTATTAGATCACCAACAATTTTGTTTATATAAGGAAGGTTTTTAGTGTTGGTTGGGACTACTTATTGTATGAATGGATATGATTAGTTTGCACATTGAAAATGGAAGAAGCAATTTAGAAGGCAACTAAAATATTCTGTTTCTCAACATGCAAATGGTAGACATTGCATACATTTCAATGTTGGGGAATTTTGTGCTTTGGAAAGCAAAGGAAAGCCATCAAGCTCTGAATTACTCCCTTTGTTCATTGTTGCAAATGTTTGGTCTCTAGTCCTTTGTTATTTCTTTCTATCTTTATTTTGTACATTTTACTCTATTCCATAAAATTGCTGAGGGAATTTTCTTACTTCCTCCGCTTTATAGTCAAAAAAAAAAAAAAGAGAAGAAGACATGCAAATGATAGATAGAGATGGTTTCAAAATTCCACTCAAAGGAAAAACAAGTTTGTGGAAGATTGTCCCCAAGTAAAACTATCATATGCATCTCCAAAAAGAAGATGACCTTAAGGAATTTAGGCTAAAGAAGACTATGTAAGCAGCGTTAGTTTTTATTATTTTTATGGATTTTGTACATAGTCTTTTTCATATGGGCACACGCGTATATTCTGAGATATGCAGAGTGACAAATTATGTACTTTCATAGGTTATCTAGCAAGTTTGTTAAGATTTGGAGTACTATAAGTAGCTGTGGTCTATAGCCTTACAAGAGAAGAGTTAAAATTATGAAAAATGAGACCATTGTCCTCAAGGTAATCAAGGAACCTGTTTTCTATTTGGGTAACCAAAATTACTCTTTCTTGTCATTTTTTTAATTCATAAATTAAGCTATAGTTGCAAGCTATATCTTATGTTACCATTCGATGAACCTCCTTTTTTAACAAAAAAATAAAAAATTACCAGGTTGGTATGATTTCCCATGCACCCCTTGTTCTTATGATCTTCTGTGAATTACGTGAGATCCAGACCACTCCAGAAGCAAACTGGGCTTTTTCATTGTGTGTGATATATAGATATCTGCTAGTGTGTTTATTTTCTCTACAAATGCTTGATTTCTCTTCCAACACATCCTTTTACTATATACTCTATTTTTACCATAATATTTACGAAAATAAACCTCTTTTATATATCTTTACAAATAAGCGCACATATAATCCATCAAAGTTGAAGGCTTAGTACCTATTGCACTTCTGGTTTTATTTTGTAAGCATATTGAGATTACCATTTAAGGCAACTTTCTATTGATATTTCATAATATTTCTTACTCCTAAACAAACTCTGGAAGTATACTCTGAAGGGTAATATTGTTGCTGAAATATATTCTCAAACAAAATTATTAGTATTTACCCCCAAAAAAAGAAAAATTATTAGTTACAATTTTTTCATAAGCCAAGTTGCATTTTTGTGTACATTAAAGTTTATTTGTTTTTCTTTTAATTTAAACACAGGTATAATCAACCAGACAAAAAAAGCAGACAAAGTACTGCTTATGTATGCCTTTTCATAACTCAAAAAAGGTTAGCCATGAAGATAAAGAAGCTGCATTTGAGAAGATGAAGCAGGAGATTGAAGCTAGCCAGGAATGTGCGTTGTGATCTGGTAAGCTTCGTTTTGTAATACTTTGATAGCTTAAAGATGGCAATGAAATGTAGGCATGCAGTGTAAGCAGTAGATGAAGTACTACACTTATTTGGGGCATTTTTGAACTGTGATGTCACATGGCTCAATCAGACTAGATGCCTTTTCTCTAGGAATTTTCGTAAAGTGATATATTTTGGGAATGTTGATGCCCCATTCACACACTCCAATGTCCTTTCTACTGGCACAAACTCAGGCAGAACCAGACTCAGCAGGATGCAGTAGAGGGACTGTAGTTGCATTCTTCATTGGGGTATTCTAAAATGAACAGTTGTCATCATTTGGCTTCATTATATAAATTTATCAAAATGACTTGGATCTTCCATTTATTTCTTCAAATTCAATATCTGCATCTGTAACATGCCATTTTCCTTGCATGATGTTTAGTGAGCATTGGATTTAGAAGTTTTAAGATATGGTCAAAGCTTATTGAATTGCATTTATAATAGTTCTGATAGTCCATACAAATACCTGTAGCTTTTTAAATTTGGATCATATATTCTCTAAAGAAACAAATTTCTATGTCAAATAGTGAATAAATTTAAGATTTTTCTAGCGGGCAATTATTATGATTGTCTGCTACCTTAGTTATTCCATGATACTTGATTCAAGTTTTGGCTATAAATTTTTGTTTTGTTCACAAATTTGCTGCAGTTGACACTGTAATAGAGTACGACCTGTAAGCTTTTAGCAAGTAGATTCCTTTCTTCTAGAACTTATATTTATTTAAAGAACTCTACCATGCAATACAATCCTCTTTTGTCTATAGTTGTCTGGTTCCACATTGACCCAGTTATGTTTCATTCTTGAAATTCTTCCTTTTTCTTTGGTCAGTTTCATGGGTTTTAGTGCTCCTAGTTAAACTTTTCATGAAGAGAATGCTGGCAGAAAAATGTTAGGCTCGATGATTTATAGGAACATAAGTTGTAGACTGGTGGCCAGTGAGCCCCTAGAACCAAGGGCCTAAGCAGGTACCTTGTATTCAAGTTAGTCACCACTGATATAATTCACTGGTCAAGCAGCAACAGTCAAAAGTGCTGCACTGCAGCAGCAACTACTGCAGCCCATGTATTTGGCAGGAGCAGCAGTTGCCATTGACCATGATGGTCACTCCTGTGGCAGTTGCTATCATGGATATTAGCAACTACTACATTGCTCTGATGGATGCTGCTGCATCAGTTTCTGTAATCAGTGGTTGTTGCTGCTATCTGCTATCATCAAAGCAGGTGCTAGATGCAGTCCTCTTGCTCGCTCATGTCTCTCTAGCCTATGGCTTGTGATTTGGAGAGGGGGATGATGGAAGAGTGAAAAGGGTTAAAGTATACAGTGGTTAGGTCTTGAATAGGTAGCTGACTTGCCCGAACTATCATATTCAATATGGCAGCTATGTGTTCAGTATCACCATTTACCAGGGCACCTGTCTCAGTCTAAGTGAGTCACTTAAATGCCTATCCAAAGTCTATCCAAAGTCTAGGCCAACTACATAGGCTGCTCGGGCCCTTGGCAAGCTGTAAAGGCAGCATCCCTGTCTAAGATGATTGCATGAATGCCTGCCTGAGATGCTTGTGACAGCATTCATTGGACTTAAGCTTGTCTGATAATGTTCCTGTTTAGAATGTGATGCCAATTGTTCTGTGTTTCTATCGCGAATGTCTCCTGACAAAATATTGGACAGAATTGAATTCTTCCACAAAACTTTATGCATTCTCTGTGCACTGTCACGATGGCTACAGTGATAACACTGCTGCAATAGTTTTGCTCAGAGCCTCCTTGCTGCCACTTTGAAATTCTATTGGTTGATACTGCCACGAATCCTAATTGAGGCTGCTCATGGAACAAAAACCAAAGTTGAAAGGCTCCATGCAAGGACTGCACATATGTTTACAACCTGGCATTAACCTCTTCTAATTATATGCTCAAGTGCATTAGTAGTTATTATCTGTACCACAGTGAATGGCATCAGTCATATTTGTTCATCAGAAACAGGAACAAGAACAAGCTTAATTTTTGTCAATTGCTTTAGAGCTGGAAATGTTTGGTGGTCTAAAAATGTTTATTCCCTAACTACTAAAAGCTACTTTTGCTAACAATGATGAGAGGTTTCATTTTTGAAAAAAAGGAATATTAACTTCCAGAAACACTTAGATGTTGATGCATGATGAGAGCTGATTGTGGAATTTGAACCTCCTATTTTCTGCTTAATGATCTATGGTATTGCTTGTCTTTCTTCTGTTCCTTTCCTTCTCAACTAAATTGGATGTCATGCAGATAGAGAGCCATGTGAAATGGCTTGATGAGGACTTGAACCAATTTGCTGAAGATTTGAAGCAAGGTATGGAAATTACCTTGATGTCTGGATTAGAAAACTTAAATTTTACTTCAGCAACTTGTGTAACTATTTGGTAATCTGCTTTCTGAGAATATTTGTTGACTATCTATTGTCATTCTTAAATCTTTCCATCTTGGATAATCTACTTTCCGAGAATGTTTGTTGACTATCTATTGTCATTCCTAGATCTTTCCATCTTCGAAACTAGATTTTTTGATGCTAACTACATCATGTTTTATGGTTGTATGGAAGCAAAAATACCACCAGATGAGCCTGCAATCCTCCCCCCACTACCTATAGTCACCAAGGATGAAAAACGCAAGGCAGGTTATATAACACCTCAATCAAAACGGTTGAGACAAGGGGATTGGGAGAGGGAGCGAGATATGGATCTTGAGCTGATGCCTCCTCCCAGCAGTCATAAGAAAAATATTCCTGCATCTGTTGTTGATCAACCCATTGATCCAAATGAACCAACCTATTGTATCTGCCATCAGGTTTTAGATCAACCTGTTCTTAAACTTTCTGTGGTTTCTACTACTCTTAATTGTATACCTTTGGCTTTCAACACTGGCGTCATATTATTGTAAATCTAAATATCCTTATTCTGTCTCTCTATATTCAGGTGTCTTTTGGAGATATGATCGCATGTGACAATGAGAACGTATGTTTCCTTAACTTTATTGGTATTGTATTCCTAGAAGCTATCCATGTCGCCCTAGTATGCTGTATTTGGTATGACGATACACTGCATGCTTAATAAGTTTTGTATGTTTTTGTATTTTTTTTCACTGCATTTTCTACATGCTCCTGAGAGATCGCTACAGAGATTTATTTCTGGAAAAGCATATTCTTGAGCTGTTTGGCTCTAAAATCACGTGTATCCATTCATTCCTATATGTGATATGTTGTAGTCTGAATGATATTTAAATTCTCAACTTACTATTGCCACTTAGGTCTTTTTTGGTCTTGCCTATAGTATTACAGAATCCAGGGCCTTCTTCCAAGCCCCTCAATTTTAAGCAAGCATTCCCTAGCTTGTTTTAAACAAATCATCTGGATGGGTCTCACATTGTGATGGTGGTTGTTTTGTTTCTTTTTGAGACCTGTTCCAAATATATTTTGTTTCCAAGCTTCAGCTCTGAGCACTTTCATCAAAAAGAACTGAGATGAAGCTGATTTTTTAATCATTTTCTTCTTAATTATGTATAGTTGGACAAAATTTTGATCCTTCACATGATTGCTTTATTTCTGTTTGACAGTGTGGAGGTGAATGGTTCCACTATTCATGTGTTGGCCTCACCCCAGAGACAAGATTTAAGGGGAAATGGTTTTGCCCAACCTGCAGGAATCAGCAATAATGGTCTGATGTAGCTCAAATAGCAGTCTAGGTGCAAGGTATTACCCTCCTGCAATCAGCATGGCTGCTGCATATCCATAACCCATATCTCCTCTGTTCTAAATTTTAAGCGGGCAGGAACATTCCCATCAATGTATATTACACGATAAATCTGCCTTATCGTGTAAATCGCTTTGCTGAATGATGAGTGCATATCAAGGCCAGCCTCATGACAACATTCAAGGAAGGTTGGTGGTTCTTTTGTTGTTCACAAGAATGCAATGTAGGTTGGCACCAGTTTGGTCTTCATTTCCCACAAATGAGCCTCATATGCTTAACAAGCATTATGGTGATCATGTTTAATGGTGGTTGGTTGATCATACAAAGAATACAGCATTATATCAGATGTAATCAGGATGCCTAGGCTTATGGTGCTATGTATTCCTTTAAACAGTTCCTTGGATGTTTGTACTTGTATATGATTATAAGAAATAATATAGCACTAAGGTTAGGACCCTGTTTATAACCATGTTCTTCTCCATCTCCTGCTACCGTCTTTTGTGTGGGACACATCTTATTTCCTCACTGTTCACACTCTAAACCTCTCATCCTTCAACCTTCTCTTCCTTTCGTTCCTAATAAAAAAGAAAACAGCTCAGTCGAAAGGATGTTTTTTGAAAGGTTATATATTTAATTTTCTGATACATTTACTTGTTCTTCTGTTGTCGCATGTTTCATGTTCTCTTCCTGCAAGAGGGTATTGCAACGCCCTAATGCGAGGATAACATCCCTACGAGGCCCCAGGGCTTTTGGGTGCAGGTTGTGTGAGGTGCAATGGGAATCAAGTTTTTGCACCACAACTGACCTTGGTGGACTTCTGGGAATCTTGTTTTGCCTGTGATCCCTTTCCAAGACCATGTGACGGTAGAGATCGTCAGCTTACATCTTTGAAAGCATCACGCCAAATCCCAAAGGAAATATAAAATGTGAATAAGTTTTCTCAGAGGAATATATTCAACAGATCATGCCTTTTCTATTGCATGCCAACCACGTAATTCACATCACAGATAAGTTGCTTTCATCTGCACGTTGGTGCAAATTTAGCACTGGACAAAGAATGTAATTAAACTTAGTTGATTTGCACTTCTTTGATGCCATATTTTCTAACGGCAGAACTTGTGTAAATGATCACCAGGTAAAATTCTATGCAGGTGCCATTATCTGCTATCAATGTTCTTAGAAAATAATTCTGCATCATGTGGTACAATTTAGTTGCTTTTTGATCATATTACAAGCAGTATATTCAAAATGGCAGCCGCTACCCTATAATTCAAGTGTAGAAAATTACTTGCAACTTGTGCACATAATAGATTTTAATGGAAATGCTTTTAAGGACCTATCAATGCACGTGGATGTTCTACTGCTATACGTTGCACTATGGTACCACCATCCCTTTGTGCCATGTGGTAATAGAAATTTTGGATACATAAGATAAAACATTGCTCAAATATTGATATCACATAAAATTTTTTTGAAAAAGTTCTTTCCATTTAGTGAAGTTGGTAAGACCTAGAGTTTGTATAGCCAGTAAAACTGCACCCTGTATTTACTTGTAGCTAGAATGATTATCCAACATTTAGTGTTAAAGTCTTGAACAAATAAGTATTTGTGCAAATAGAAAAAATATTACTTTTAGGAAAATAGGTGCTTGTGATGTGCATACTAATAATTTGTCGGATCTATTTCTTTAAGCTTGTTAGAACATGGTTTAGCCATGTATCACAATAATTCTTGAAACTAAAACCAATACTTTTATACTATATGGCACGATAACTTTCGATACGCACAAAATAGAATCACCATAATGTTACTCTAGGATTGATAATCCCCATCATTTCAAGCTTGCCTCATAATCATGACTCTTCATCTATCACATGGTAACCATGACTCTTTGAGCCCTATACACTGAATGGAACAATATACTGCATGAAACTGTATGAGGCCTACATAGTCGTGAATCATGAGAAAAGGAAAAATGCCTTTTATAGCTGATATTAATCGAAACACATAGATATACTTATGCGTGGATCCGCATAGTTGCACCTGAGTTGTACAACATAGAGTTCCCTTAACTGGGTCTCCCTGGGATACTTTGTACGCAACGCAGGCTAGCCCAGTCGCGGCGGCAAAGAATAAGGGAAGGGGCCCTGGCCGCGACGCGCTCGCCCATTCGCCGCCCCTTCCCCTCCTTCAGCGAAGGAACAGAGAAAACCTAAAGAGGGGAGGATGGTTCGAACTCTCTCTCCTCCCCGTCCGCGAGCAGCGTGAGAGGCGCTTTTCCCTTCTCCTTCTCGTCTGTCTCGCACGCATCCTCGCCACCCAGATCCTCCGCGGCCATGGAATCCCCCGACTCGCCCTACGCTTCCTCCCCCGAGGCTGCCCCCAAGCGTTCCCAGCATCCCAGATCTCTGGCCCCCGGTGAGATCAACCGATGCCAATACTTTCTTTCTCTTTCTCATTTGTTATGCCTCGTTCCAAACCCCTCCCCTACCCCCGGGGAATGGTTACAGTTCTTGTTGCTTCGTAGATCAATAGATGAGATCTGGCTTCTATTTTCCAGTAGTTTGTTGTTGTTTAATTGATCTGGTTAATTGGGGAAGGACGATTGCAACGTTAAAATTGACAACATTAGTCTTGTTTTGGTGTCTTTAAGAAATGTGATTTTAATCTTGTGGTAAATTAGGCGAAACTCTTGTGGTCTATTTGTTATTTGGATAATTATTCTGCGAGAAAATAGGGTTGTGTGTACTGTGAAGAGCCTGAATGGCTGAATGTGGTTTCTTTCAAGATCTTTCAAGAACAGGGTTAACAGACTTTGTAGAAAATTGATAATTTATGTCTTCTTTCCCTTTTTATTAGGAAAAAAGACTCTAGGTTCCAAAGACTTATGAAAATTGCCGGGACGTGAGTGTTGTCAAGTTGTTATTAAGAGGCAGCGTAGGATCGTAATTATTGAAGGTAAAGCAGTAACTAATCTGTTGCATACTATGCCACTGTGCGGTCTTGGAACTAGTCGGTTATAATCACCATTCTGTATACTTAGCATATTTATTAGCATTATTGCACGATTCTGTATACTTAGCATATTTATCAGCAATATTGCATATTTATTAACAATATTGCTCATCTTTACATTCTCGTATCCACACAATATATGATAAAGAAGCCTTGATTTTATCAAGAACATTCGTAAGGAAAAAACATAGAAAACATTTGCTCCTTCCCAAACTTTGTGTCATTTATCTTGTGTAAAGCACCTACAAGATGGTATAAACATTTAAGCGAAATGTATTTTTATGTGATTTGGAGGAAATATATGAAAATTTCGTTTGCATATTTTGTTTTATCTTGGACCATTTTGTGCTCCTGTTACTAAGGCTGCTTTCAGTGCAAAACTAATGATACACGCATTAACTGGTTTAAGGAGAGTAACTCAGGAGAAGAAATGGAGGGCTAAAGCAGAAACTATTCCTCCATTTTCAGTGGAGTAGATATATTCCTTACTACCTGGGTTAACTGGGTTAGAAGAGAAGGAAAAGGAATGGAGCAATCCACACTCATGGATTCTTCTGAAATACCTGCTCTGCCTATCAATTGAAGTCCTTTAACCCAAGCATCTTTAGGTGGGTAGTGGGTTTTATTCCCACAACTCCAAACCAAGTGCAAGCCCAGAAGTTTGCTTGCTCCTCCCAATAACATGTCATGAAGCTCAGATCAATGGCATTGGGTAAGCTGGACATAACACTACAAGGCATTATGGAGACGTATCATTCTACTTGCTGAATCTTGAGAGTTTTGGAAAGAAAGAAACTTTGGACAGTTAAAATTACACTCGGACTGTAGGCCCTGTTTGGACACCTGACAATAAGATCTTCCTGATGAAAAGGTGGGGTTACAAAACACGCTAGAGATGGTTTCTTTATGGGATAAGTAAGATATCGTGGCAGCCTGCAATGCAACTAATCCATGTTTTAGGATAAGTAAGATCTTTTTCAAAAGTGATTCATCTTGTCTCTGAAAAATAGGGATAAGTTCTGTTATGGCCGCCCCATTCTCTTTTAACCGCATGACTTCAGCTTGATCTCTAAAATAGTGGTGGCGCCTGGAAGATTTTATCAGGCTTTAGAATCTCCTGACATCCAAACAGGCCCTTAGTGAGCACCTTATTTGGCCTAGTACACTTGGGTTTCATATAAACTTAGCACCTTTTTTTAGTAGCTTAAGTTGATAAGTCCTTGATGGTGAAAATTCAATAAGCCGGGATGGATATCTAGGTGCAAGTTATGAGCTTTACAGCCCGCTTTCTTTTCGGTCATTAATTTATCTAATCTTGAGAAAATTCTTTGTTCACCTTTGAGAAGATCTATATTACATGTATACATATGTTGCTGTTATTTTCGCCTCCTTGTCTTTGTACTTCTGCAGAAATAATGAGTTTGCAAAAAACACCATGTAGTGCTAAATAATTGTGATAATACATTATTTTAGATATTCAATGTTGATCTTGCCAGGGAACTTAGCATAATCGATTGCAAAACAATGTAGTCTTCCATTCTATATTTGTGTGGGCCTAATATCCATTATCATTCTTGTCGTCAGATGATAAGGAGAAACCAACACACATTAGGTTTCTTGTGTCAAATACTGCAGCTGGCAGTATTATTGGAAAGGGTGGATCAACCATTACTGAATTTCAGTCACAGTCTGGAGCTCGTATTCAGCTATCACGCAATCATGAATTTTTTCCAGGAACATCTGATAGAATAATCATGATTTCTGGAATGCTTAGTGAAATAACAAAGGCAATGGAACTCATCCTTGAGAAATTGCTAACTGAGGTATACGATGTTCTTTGGGCCTTCATTCTGTATCTCTTTGCACTTTACATATCTCATCTGACTTTTCCTCTTCTTGCATAAGCAGGCAGAAGAGAGTAACGATGTTGAAAGTAGATCAAAAGTGAGGCTTATTGTTCCAAATAGCTCATGTGGTGGTATAATCGGCAAAGGAGGATCAACAATAAAGTATGGTTTGTCCGGACATATTTCATCATTAATAATTTCATTTTGCTGTTTGATATACTTCGAATTCAAAAAATGTCTTTGCAAGGTAGCTTTGCCAGTTCTAAATGATTTACAGCTATAAATTTGCTTTGGTCACAAGGCTAGATTATATTTGGATAAAGGCCCAATTGCAAAGTAAGATTCATAAAGACAAATCTAGATAAATAGGATCAGTTCTATTAATATGATCAGTCTGTTCGGTGGTTTGGTCATTGAATTCTATTACTTTGCATTGTTCCACCATATATTGCCAAAAGACTCTTCAAACTGACTGTGGCATGGCTGCCTTTTGTTGCATGTTGATAATTTACAATAATAGTATATGGAAGTATGCAATGCATGTTTATTAAGTAAAGGTGCATTTATTAAAAAAGTAAAAAAAAAAAAAGGAAAAATCATAAAAAATCATAACCATAGCCATCAACCTTGTCTCAGTTATTCGGTGTTAACTTTCTGGATCCTTGTTCTCCATGGATGTTCGTACGTACGGTTACCATTGTACTAAGCAACAGGTGCCCAAAAAATCGCCAATATCAAATGCACTTCTGTTTCACAGTTTGGCATGCCATTTTGCAATCAGCAATAAACCTAATGTCAACCTTCTACCTTTTTCATATGGGCTTGGGACTGATATAGGCAGCATTGTTCTGTACCGCCTGTTATAGGGCATAGCTTGCCGTACTTGTATTGAGACTTTTTATGGCCTCCATATTGAGTGTTGATATTGAGTTATATACCATTTTGACACTTGATACAGGGTGCATTGGTTGAGTACTTGTTCAGGGTCCAGTATAAAGAGTGCCAACCTTAATTAATGGTGTTATTAAAAAAACAACTCCAAAGATATAAAAAAAAATATTTTCAATATAAAATTATAGGAACAACAGAAATAAAATAAAAAATTAAGCAAGGCCTATGATTAGAAATAAAAGGTGAACAAATATACTATTCATCTTCTAGATAACTTTGTTTTGATGCTTTTTAAGAGAAATAATTTACATTTGTTAGATATGGGATCTATACATATCATCCTAGTTAAGATAAGAGATATATTTGGAAAGAGTCCATTTACTAGAGGGTACACATTGAACATCTATATCTTTTCTGACTGAATTGTGAACATGGGAGAGGGAGGGAGAGAAAGAGAGAGTTCTAGATCCCCCACACAACCCCTCAACACCCCCCCCCTCCACCCACCCACCCCCTTCTGGCCTTTTTCTTTTCTTCCCTACCATGTGGATTGATGATTCACCTTGGGTGGCGGGGGGGAGGAGATGGGGGAATGTTCTCCCATTACATCTTGGCAAACAGATGTAATGATCCAGGAATATACAGGCATCCAAATCTTTCTTTCCAAAACTTCCTATGCCTAAAACTATTATATGATAAAATGCAAAGCAATTGTTTTCTCATTAAGGACAAATTTGACAGCCAAAGGCCCCAATATGCTTTTTTTTTTTCTTAATGTAGCATAGATGGGAAAATTGTTTTCATTTGATGATTTATTTGCTGAGATCTTCTGATGTATATACTAATGCATTTATGCAGGTCATTTATTGAAGATTCCCGGGCTGGCATTAAGATATCGCCTCAGGATCATAATTTTGTCGGGCTGAATGATAGGGTAGTTACATTGACAGGGTCTTTCGACGAACGGATGCGAGCTGTCTATCTTATATTGTCGAAGTTAATGGAAGATGCTCATTATCCACAAACTTTAAATTCACCATTTCCATATGCAGGTGTGTCTTCAGTTTATGCCTCCTGTTTTCTAATTTCTTGTTATCATTAGCCAGTTTGGCATATGTTTACTTTGTTGGATTTATGTTTTTTAACCTTAATTCTTTCAAGATTCTATGAAGTTATCCACCTAATAGTTGTAAGAAGTTTGTTTTAGCTTTTTTCTGCAATTGTTGCCTTAGAATTTTGCAGCATGATTTTATATATTATATGTTTTTCAGTTCTAAGCATCTTAGGACCAACTTAGTTGAAAGAACATAGGATTGATGCCCGACCTTTTTTTTTTTTTAATTGGTCCACAAAACAATTGAGCATATTGGTTGTTGTCTAAGTTCCTCCTTTGAAAATAAAATGCCTAGCGAGTGGAATTCCACACGAGACATGCTGATGACTCATGTTTTAGGAAAGGGAAGCAATCTATCATCTCTTTTTTTTTTCCTGAATTGTATATTTTGATTGTATTCTAAGATAAGCTGCAAGCATGAACAACTAACATAACATTTTATATGCATGCATGCATGCATGACTATATGTTCTTATAGTTTTATTAGTAGCTCTTGATCTTGCTTCCGATGATCTATTGGATATATTGGAATCGCTTGGCAAGTTTGAGGCCATTAGATTGAATTAACAGATTGGAGGACTCCCTTGACTAAGGACCAACTTACAGCTGACAATTGTGGTGGCTCATTAATCGCATCCTTGAATTTTAAGTCATGTATCTAATGTTCTTGCCTAAGCTGTTTTGGATGTTACAAATTAATGCACCATTGGGAGCAACAGAAACACATGAATGAGAGGCTTATGAGAAACAGGGAGAAAAAAAGAAGTGGATGGAGGGAACCTATAAGTTAAATTTTTCATCAGGTACCAGTCAACCTGGTCAATAAAATATTAAGTTTGGGAAGGGGATCTTGATATGAAAGTTGACCACGATTTGACGTGAACCTAGGATGCAACCTGAAATCTATAGGAATGAACTTTAGTTGAAAGAATGGTGGAGGTGCAGGGCCTTTAGTGCTTGGGGCTCACGTCATTACCTTGCTATCAATTTGCAAATGTTTCAGCTGAGTAAGATGATAATCAATAATCATTTGATACTCACGAACGATGCCTAACTACAAATACATCCTGTAGAGAACTAATTTTATGAGTTGTGTAAAAGCATGAGATTTTACATTAGAGATTCCAAAATCATGTTATATGGCTGAGATCATGCACCAACACGACAGCTAGTCTGAGGTGATGCTATAAATGGGTGAATTTTGTTTTTGACCATTGTAAGAAAACCATGAGGGTGTGACTTGGCACAGTTGCTTCATTATAGCCTGAAGGTCACAGAGTATAAAAAACATGAAAATAGCCTCATTGTATGGAGGGATAAGGCTGCATACATCTGACCCTCTCCAGACCCTACAATGGTGGGAGCCTCTGGGAGTCTCATGCACTGGGCTGCCCTTTTTTTAGCATGGTAAGAAAACCATAAATTTTGTGGTGGCAGATGAATATTGGATGGACAGATTTCTGTTTGCAAATAATGTGTGTATGAAGGTGTGATTTCTAGTTTAAAGGAGCAACTGTTGGAGTGAAATTTAGAAAAGTTATTGTTCTCTTGCTAGCATCATACCCTTATATATGTACACATGAAATAAACTCTATACCTTTATTAGTGGTAGACTTTAATCTGAGCTTCATGACAAATTATATCTGTCATCTACAGTTTTTACAATTATTGCTAACAAGATAGAATATGTGATTATCGGAATTTTGTGAATGGGAGTGCTAGAAGGAAACTTCAGGAAGTCATTATTAATAGAGGCTGCAACTTTAGATAGAACCAAGCAAAGAAGATTCACAGTAGATATCAAATAAATGAGATAAGCTTGGCTATTTATGTGTACTTTTGAAGTAACCTTCTTTATGTATGGTTTGATGGAACTCTTTTCAAATTTGTCAACCATTCAAGTGTGTTGGAGTAGGCTGAGTGTGACAAATGTTACGGCACAACTCTTCCTTCCCAATGGCTATGGTTATGTACATCTTGCGACCTGTTCTACATCCTTTTTGTCACACTCCTTGCATTCACTTTCTGCTATTGCTAGACAGACATTACCGCTTCCATCATCTCCTTTCCTGTGTCCTCCATCCATTGATCATGCTTTCCCCATCTTTGTTGTGCCTTGTGCCCCTTAATCTCTACCACCCAACCACCCACTTTATGGCTTCAAGGCTTGTTGAGTTGAGAGGGGGGAGGTGGTGGAGGGGTCAGATTAGTTCGGCTGGTGTGGGTTTAACATGGAGGAACTAGGGGGAAGGGCATTTTTGATTGGTCAAAAATGGTGGGAGTGATGGCATGATTAGATCAACTTAGAAGATGCTACTGAAACGATGGCTAGGCAATGGAAGGCAGCAAAACTGATTAAAAAATGTTGAATATGCTTGGTTGGAGAGGACATGACCTATAAGTGTGGTGAGTTTGTGAAAACTAATTGTTAACTACATTTTGTATCATACTTTATTGGCTGCTATTTTTTTTATAAACCATCATATGATGATAAAGTCATAAAGTTAAGCAACCATAAGCATAAAAAGTAAAATGAAAAGGAAATGTAAATACCAGAACAAGAAAATAAATCATATGTAAATAGCTATTAGGGATAGCAATATAGATTGTGGTTACATAAAGCAGTCACATAGTTGAAGTCAACTATATGCTCGAAGATAATAGGAGAGGCAAATTTTAGCATCCTATGCAACATTGATTTTTTTTTTTTTAATTTTCTATTTGAAAAAAAAGGGATTTGTGAGCTGGAGTTCACTAGAACTTCTGTTAGATACCGCATTTTCAGATATAGGAAATGAAAATTTCAATATAACATGCAAAAAGGCTAATCTAGAGGGTGGACCTTGTTGCAATGGTAAGGTTGCTATATTGTGACCTGGGTGTCACGGGTTCGAAACACTTGAAAACAACCTCTCTGTATGTAGGGATAAGGCTGCATATATCAACCCTTCTTAGACCCCATAATGGTGGATTCCTTGTGCATTAAGGCTAATCTCATCTTTTAAAGCTGAGACATGTTTTAGAGAGCTGTTGCTTTCTGTGCGCGTGTGCATGGGTGTGTGTGTTTTGGTATGGGGTGGGGAGAGGGGGTAAGTTTGTTACGCTTTATTGTTTGCACACACATGACTCTTCATCTTTATTTTTAAAATTATGTATATATGTGTATGTATGTCTATGAAGCTTATGTTTTGTTGCAATTCCGTTATTCCATTCACATTTCTTTCTACTTTTATAAATTTATGATCATGACAACTTAATGAAGATCCTGGGCATTGAGATTAGGGAATAAAAAGGTTGCTTGGTGTTATATTTTGCAATTTAGATTGAGCCAAGTTGGGAGTGGGAAACTATAAATATTCTGTAGGGTCACTGGATTTGCATAGACTCATTTATTAGTCAGAATTGGAATAATCTGATTGTCATGTTACTTTTTAGTTACTCGAGTCTTTTGAATCTTTTGCTTCCAGTCACTCTGTCTTTTATCGTTTAGCATCTAATTGATTACTTACACATACTGCTGATGCTACAAACATTTGTACATAATATTGGAAGTTCCTTATGTTCACCTTCTACCTTCCTCCCCACTCTCTTCCCTTTCCACAACCCCACTCCACACCACCCCCTCAAAACAACCCCCACACACGCCCTCCAACCCCCCCCCCGCGCCACCACCACAACCAAACTTCTACCTTCCTCCCCACTCTCTTCCCTCTCCACAACCCCACTCCACCCCCTCCCCCACAACCAAAATTAAGAAATAAAAAATAAAAATGCAACAACCTCATCTCCCACCCCTCCTTACCTTAATTTTTGTATATTATTAAAAATTGGATGTATAAATTGGTGATGATAATGCTGCAATCAGTTTATTTATTGATGACAACGCATTTGATTTTTCTGTATGCTTGTATGCATGTAAATTATGGTCCATGTTTAGTTGAAATCTGATTCTTATACCCCCCTCCTCTCATTTGAACAATCAGGTGTTAATTTTCCGGGTTATCCTGGTGTTCCCATGGGCTATATGATCCCCTCAGTAGCATACAGCACAGTAACTTATGGATCGAATGGACTTGGGGGAAAATACCCAAGTAACAAGGTTAGTACTTCATATTAGTGTATATGGAATTTCCTGATGATGGCAAGAAACTCTGTCCCACTTTTGTTCTGTATGCATCTACCCATCTGTTTTAAGATGGAACACTAATATTTCCACTGTTAATCATAAATTATTCTCCTATATGAAGGTGAATGAATAATCCATATTTGGTAATGGTATTTCTATTAGGATGCAAATTCTCTATATTGATCATATTTGTGGTACACCTGAATCAGTCAATTAGTATTTTGGAAGTTACTTTTAGTTAGAAATATTTAATTCATAGATATGCCATGCTGCACATCATGACCCTTTGAAGACCAGAAGCATTAAGAGAAATTAAAACTGTATCATGAACGGCTGCAATAGATTTTGTTTTTTTATCGCATGTCATTGTCAAGAATGCAATTTCTTTAACTTGTAGATGCAAACTTTTATGAATTTATGATTTCAATCTTTTCTACAGATGCAAGTCTAACTTCTTCTTCTTCTTCTTCTTTTTCAAGTATAATCCTATTTGGACACTGATATCTAACATGGTGCCTGACAAAACCCAGTGATTCCTGGGAAAGACATTTAAAACATTAATAGGCCCTAGAATGGCGTGTATGGCATTGATGATCAGTCCAAAAAAAAAAAAATGAAGAGAACTTTCTTGGTGCAGCCAGATTCTTATATGGACATTGAGCTTTCAGATTTATGTAAAGGAAACAAAGAAACTTGTACCTACCACCCCCCCTCCTTCAACCAAAAAAAAAAAGGAAAAAAAGAAAACACGCACACACAAAAAAAAAAAAGGGCCACACAAAGAAGCTGTTTGTATATATCTATTCCACATGGAAGGGGTGGGTCAAAATGATTGTGAATTTCAACATAATGATCAGTTATATCTGCTCAAGAAACTTCCATGACCATGTTCTGTTTGCTATATTTGCCACCCCATCTAGCTCACTTGCACCACTATACTCCATCTTGAGCCATGTCTATCCCTCCTCGTTTGTTGAGTTCAATACTGTTACGTGTCTCAGGTGTTTGCATATTGTGTGACTGATCATCATTATTTTTGCATCGGTAGAACCAAACTCAGAATGGGCATGAACCTGTTGAGACACAGTTGAAAGAAACCATATCATTTCCAGGGTTCCTTTTCGAAAGTCCTACTTTATAATCTTGTTCTCTTTTATTCCTTTTTGGTTGATCATAAACACCATTAAGAAGCCTTATCTGATGCATTAATATTGGTTGTATCTGGTTAACATTGCTTTTGAGTCATGTATCTGCCAGGGTATGATGTCGCAAGCAGTTCCTGCAAGGTCATCTATGGGGTCTCATGAAGGCCAAGGCAGCTCAGTCACAATGGGTGTTGCAGATGAGCATATTGGTGCTGTCGTCGGTCGTGGGGGAAGAAACATAATGGAGATTAGTCAGGTTTGCATACTGCATCTTGTCCCTCAACTTGATCTCTCATCTTTAGTGCATTGGTGCAAGTGATGAGTCCATGTAAACTGGTCATCTTGTATTAATGTCTAGGTAATAAGGGATTTGCGACCCTACATAAATGATTACCTTTGAGAGTTTATTTTGTAGAGAAAGGAATTTGTCACATTACTGAGTATTTATGCAGATTTGAAAATCTCATCTCGACCTCTTTTATCTACAATTAACAATGAGACTCTCTAAAATAGAACATATCTGCATGTTAATTTGTGTGAAAAATCTGATTGAGACAATCAAACTGTTATATGATTTGGTGCCTATTTTGACTATTGAAATCTAAATCTGTTTCTGTTCCAAAAGATCTGAAGATGGTATGAGTTTGTTGCCATTAGAAGCTGATATGTTATGAATTATGTATATTTGCCAAAAGCATTTAGTCTATAGGAATATTGATTAAATCTTGTTATTCATTTACATTCTTCCAATTGTGTAGGTTAGTGGGGCTAGGATTAAGATATCAGATAGAGGTGATTTCCTCTCTGGCACCTCAGATAGGTATTACTGCTCTTTCATTTTCTTTTCTTTTTTGTCTGTGACTGGGCTTTCTGTTTCCTAATTTTATTCTTTTTTTCCTCAATGTGACATGCAGGAAAGTAACAATCACTGGATCACCGGAAGCAATTCGCACTGCTGAGGCTATGATTATGCAAAAGGTTTCATCTAATTCTGAGAGGTGATACATGTTCTCTGATAAGTTTTGTTGTCCAATTCAAGTGGTTTGCTGCAGTTGCTTTCAAGCTAGATCTGTGCATCAATTATCCTGTTGGATGAGATTCATTAGATCAATGTTATGGTAGAGTTGCTCTGGGTACATGGTGTTCACAAGCGCTGCGATTTATGCTACAGGGGGAAAGAAAAAGTTGTTTGTTTCTGATAGTCCAGGGTGAGTGTCTTGTCCGCAATAGTTTTTGTAGGCATCCGCATAGATAAGGAAAAAGTGGCTCTCAAAAAGCAGTAAGTTATATTTTGGTGTTTGAGGCTGGATTGAGCTCTAACATAAGTGTAAGAGTCTGTTTTTACCATTTTGACCAACAGAACTGTAGTTGATGTTCTTCTTTTACATGCACCATGAATTCTCTTTATCGAATGAAACTGCCAAATTCCTATGCACAAACATATTGTTGCTGCTGTGTTCAAAATGTTAGAAATTTAAGTATCTAACACCAGGACTCCAAAAAAAACAAAAAAAAAGCGGTTTGGTGCATGTTGTCCATAATTTACACTAGTTGTTCAATGTATGCTAGATCCTTGACAAGTTGATATCCTTGACAAAGGAAGGAATTTATTGTGATAGCTGCTTCGGCTTTGGTCAGGGAAAGACTGCCGTGTAGTGATGGATCGAGCGACTTGGTTGTTGAAACGTTAATGGGCTGGTGAACTTCACCCACACCAACTGCCTTTACTCACTTCAATTTCCCGACTCTCGTCGATAGCGCAGCTCTCTGGAATTCTCTGCCAAAATCTGTCCCTTGCAAATCAACAAATGTCTAGACCTCTACTCATCTAGTGGGCGAGGGCGCAGGCAACGGTGTGATCAGACAAGATGACGTACCACCCAGTGCAGGAGTTATCCTTGTATCTATCGTCATATTGCTCGATTTTGGTGGATTAGGTGCTCCCCAGATGCCCGTTCGAGCAATAAAACGGTTCCACCATTTGTCATGCACGTAGCAGTGATCAGATATTTATCGTAGGTATGCACAACAATTTCTCTGCAGGATAAGAATTTTTTAGGCAACGTCATGAAAGCATTCTTCGGTGGTGTAAGATGTTAACAAGGCGGTGGTTGCGTAGTTGACAGAATTTACCGTATTGGCCAAGGGACAAAACTATACGATCTGGCTTATTCAGTGTGATGGGCGTGGTGCTACCCAATAGACAGCGAGATCCGACTGTAAACTTTGGGCGCTGTTGGGGGATACCCGCTGACCGACCGACTGCCGGAGGGCCCGACCGATCGGAGGGCCCGACCGACTGTTGGAGGGCCCGACCGACTGGACGGCCCGACCGTCCGACCGCCGTACGGCCCGACCGCCCCCAATTGGACGACTCTGACTGGCCGAAAGGCCGACCGATCGTCGGTCGACCGACTGACGGGAACCATCAGCGACTAATAACCGTCCATCCAACGGCCCATCGCCGACTGGGGGTATGTCGGGCGTATCCATCCCGACCGACCGAACCCCGAGGTTCGATGGCCGACTTACATGACGCTCGCCGACCAATGGAGGGGCCCGACACCACTTCGCTGGCTACCGACGTTGGGTCGGTCGGCTCCTCCAACCGCCGTACAGCCGCCAGACGTTGTCAGCTCTGACACGGACATGCGGCACAGTTACCTAGGGGCATTGTCCCGCCCGGGGCCGGGTCAACCCTGACGATTAGACGGCTACACGGCGACATGACGTTTTCACGACGGCTCTGACAGTCTACAGTGAGTTGACAGTTCCTCACTTGTCCACGCCATTAATGACGGCGCCATACCGTGCTCCACTATATAAACCGGGGAAGGCAACAGTGCAAGGGATCGATCTGCCCGTCTCTCCCACATACGCAGGCTCGCTCCTCTCTCTCTCCCTCTCTCTTTCTCAGAGCTCTCTGTCTGCATTTCACTGTTGCCCAGTCACCTCTCTGACTTGACCGTCGGAGGGTCCCCGCCGGAGCCGCCTCCGGTCAGTGCGGACTTCCTTTTGCAGGTGCACGCTTCCCGGCGATCGGGCGACGAGGCGATTGGCCGCAACAGATTGGCGCGCCAGGAAGGGGGACAGCATGACAAAGACAAGAGCTCAACGATCGAGAGTCACCGGGTCGGCGAGGCGCTCTTCCCGTCGGGAAGAAGCCTCCCCGCCCCCACCGGCGGCGGAGCCTAGCTCTCCGCGCCCTGCAGTGACCACGGAGGCCCAGATTGCGGCCATCGTACGGCAGATGACCGTACTGACCGACGCAGTCAAAAGCCTCCAGCAACAACCGGCGGCCCGACCTATGCCTTCCAGGAGCAGCCGCCGACGGCCGCGCCGACCCCTGTCGCCTCCATGCGAGCGCTCCCAACAGCGCTCCCACGGAGAGGAGGAGGGGCGACCACGGCGCGACGACCGACGGTCTCAGCGGCCCTCTCCTTCCCCGTTGGAACGGGCGAGGAAGGAAAAGCGGCCGCGCACACCGTCGGCCTCTCTTTCAGAATCCTCCGGAGGCTCCACCCCTGGGGTCTCCCAGCATCGACGAGCGGACGACTACGAGCGACGGTTCGAGGAAATCGATCGCCGACTCGCCCAGCTGCAGATGGACGGCCAGAAGTCTTCGAACGACGTCGACTTCCAGACCGCCCAGCCTCTCTCTCGACTGGTCCTCGACGAGCCGATTCCCAGTCGGTTCAAAATGCCGAACGTGGAGCCATACGATGGCTCCACCGACCCAGTCGACCACCTCGAGAGCTATAAAGCTCTCATGACGATTCAAGGGGCAACCGACGCTCTTTTCTGCATCGGCTTCCCCGCGACGCTCCGCAAGGCTGCCAGGGCTTGGTACTCCGGTCTTCGATCGGGCAGTATCCATTCCTTCGCGCAGCTCGAGCACTCGTTCGCGGCCCATTTCAGCACTAGCCGAAAGCCGCCGCGAACGTCGGACAGCCTTTTCTCCCTCAAGCAGGGGGAAAACGAGACGCTCCGACACTTCGTGGCGCGATTCAACGCGGCCACGCTCGAGGTCCGGGACCTCAACGAAGACATGGCGGTTTCAGCCATGAAGCGGGGCCTGAGGTTGTCCCGATTTACTTATTCTCTGGACAAGACCCTCCCCCGAACATGCGCCGAGCTATTGGAGCGCGCATACAAGTATATGCGCGCGGACGAAGGAGCGTCCGACCGACGCTTGGCGGAGCCCAGGGGTCCGAGGGAGAAGCGGAGAAAAGGTCGGGAGCCCGCCGAACCAAGCAGGCCCCCAGCCAATAGTCGGCTTTCTCCACCCCGACAGATCCAAAAATCACCTCGCCGACAGACTCCGAGGCCGGCGCGTCCGAGGTATGACTCCTACACTCCTCTCTCCGCTCCCCGTGCACAGATCCTGATGGAGATCGAGGGGGAAGAATACCTGCGACGGCCTCCGTCTCTGAAGGCAAAGGGCCTCGACCATCGGAAGTACTGCCGGTTCCATCGGAGCCACGGCCACGACACCGAGCGATGCATCCAGTTGAAGGATGAGATCGAAAATCTCATCCGTCGGGGGTATCTCGGCAAATTTCGAAAGGGTCCGCCGAGCCGACCGACTGTCGATCGACGCCCCCAGCCGACTGAAGAGGTGCCGACTAACCAGCCGTCGGCTGGAGTCATCAACATGATCTCCAAGCGGCTGGGACCGGGGACGCCTACAGAGGGGGAGCCGACGAAAAAGCCGCGCCCGGACGACGTAATCACCTTCTCAGAAGACGACGTTCGGGGCATCCAGACTCCCCACGACGACGCTGTTGTTGTGTCGGCGACGATAGCCAATTATGATGTAAAACGAATTTTCGTTGATAATGGAAGTTCGACAAATATTTTGTTTTACTCGACCTTCTCCCGAATGCGACTGTCAACTGACCGACTTAGGAGGGTCTCCACGCCCTTGATCGGCTTTGCCGGAGACACCGTCACGACAGAAGGAGAAATCACCCTGCCCGTGATGGTCGGTACCGAACCACGGCAAAGCACGGTCTCCCTCATTTTCGCGGTCGTCCAAGTTCCTTCGGCCTACAACGCCATACTCGGGCGACCCGGATTGAACGCCCTCAGGGCGATCGTCTCGACGTACCATCTCCTTGTTCGATTCCCGACCAAAAACGGAGTCGGAGAGATGCGCGGAGATCAACAGCTCGCCCGACGATGCTTCCAAATCTCCGCTCAAAACGACGAGACAAAGGATCCCCTGACAATCGACAAACTGGATCAACGGGAGGAGGAAGAACGGGGTTCGCCGGCCGAGCAGCTCGAGGCAATCCCGATAGGAGAAAATCCCAACAGAAAAGTTTGGGTCGGGTCTCAATTGCCCGACACCGAACGTCACCGACTGGAGGAACTGCTGACGGCCAACGCCGACATATTCGCTTGGTCGGCAGCAGATATGTCGGGCATCCCTCCAGAAACAATTACTCACCGACTCAACATCGACCCGACAATGAAGCCGGTGAGGCAGAAGAAAAGGTCCTTCGCCCCAGAAAGGCAGAAGGCCATCGATGAAGAAGTGGACAAGCTGCTCGAAGCAGGCTTCATCCGAGAATCCACATATCCCGATTGTTTCGCCAATGTCGTCATGGTCAAGAAAGCCAACGGGAAGTGGAGGATCTGCATCGACTATACCGACCTCAACCGAGCCTGCCCGAAGGATAGCTTCCCACTCCCGAAGATCGACCAGTTGGTGGATGCGACGTCCGGATTTCGACTGCTCAGCTTCATGGACGCGTTTGCCGGGTACAACCAGATCTGGATGGCGCCTGAAGACGAGGAGCACACCGCGTTCGTCACTCCCAAGGGCCTCTACTGTTATCGGGTGATGCCCTTCGGATTGAAGAACGCCGGCGCCACTTACCAGCGACTCGTCAATAAGGTCTTCAAAGAGCAGATCGGGCGTAACATGGAGGTGTACGTGGACGACATGCTGGTAAAGAGCACGCAGATCCCGGATCATGTTCAGGATCTCGAGGAGACCTTCCGCACCCTTCGACGACACTGAATGAAGCTCAACCCGACCAAATGCGCTTTCGGGGTGACCTCAGGGAAGTTCCTCGGATTCCTCGTTTCTCAGAGAGGGATCGAGGCCAACCCTGAGAAGATAAAGGCGATCCTCGACATGCGTCATCCGAACACCAAGAAGGAGGTCCAACAGCTGAACGGAAGAATCGTCGCTCTTAGCCGATTCATTTCCCGATCAGCTGAAAGGTGCCTCCCGTTCTTCAAGACCCTGCGCCAGGCGAACGGTTTTTCTTGGTCGGATGAGTGCAAACAGGCCTTTGAAGACCTGAAAAGGTACTTGGCTTCCCCGCCGCTGCTCGTAAAGCCGCAGCTCGGGGAGACCTTGTATCTCTACTTGGCCACATCTTCTGAGGCGATCAGCTCGGTGCTCGTTCGGGAAAACGAGTGTCGGACTCATCAGCCCATCTACTATACCAGCAAAGTGCTCCACGGCGCCGAAGCCAGATACTCGGAGACGGAAAAGATGGTTTTCGCCCTGACCGTCTCCGCGCAACGGCTCCGACCATACTTCCAGGCCCACGCCATCGTGGTACTCACCAACCGGCCCCTGAGGGCCGTACTGCGCCGACCCGACACATCCGGACGACTCGCTAAGTGGGCGATGAAGCTTAGCGAGTTCGACATTCAGTACCGACCGAGGCCTGCCTTGAAGGCTCAGGTCTTGGCCGACTTCATCGCCGAATGCCCGACGACCGACCGAAGGTCGGGAGCTGAAGGCCCGGGACGAGATTCGGTCTCTGAGCCAGACCCGATCTCCACCTGGGTACTCCACATCGACGGAGCCTCCAACGCTCAGGGAAGCGGGGCCGGGCTCCTGCTCACGAATTCGGATGGGGTAGTCACCGAATACGCCCTCCGGTTCGACTTCAAGGCCTCCAACAATCAAGCCGAATACGAGGCACTCCTCGCGGGCTTGAGGATGGCGAAGGAACTAGGCGTCGACAGCCTCCGGGCATTCTCCGACTCTCAGCTGATCGTGGGGCAGGTCAAGGGCGACTTCGAGGCGCGAGATCCGACCATGATCAAGTATCTTCAGAAGGTAAAGGATCTCGTGGCCCGCCTCGAGCATTTCGAGATCTCCCACATCCCCAGGACGGAGAACGCCCGTGCCGATGCTCTCTCCAGATTGGCAACGTCGGCCTATGATTCTTTGGGTCGGACGTTTGTCGAAAACCTCCAGCAGCCGAGCATCGATCGGATCGAAGAAGTACAGCAGCTAACGTCTGAACCAAGTTGGATGGACCCGATCGTCCGGTACCTGTCCGACGGGACCAGTCCCGAAGATCCCGCGGAGGCCAAGCGACTCCGATGGTCGGCGTCGCAATATGTGATCATGGACGGCCGACTCTACAAGAGGTTGTTCTCCCTCCCTCTGCTCAGGTGCTTGGGGCTGACCGACGCTGACTACGCTCTCCGAGAGGTTCACGAAGGAATTTGTGGGAATCACTTGGGGGGCAAGTCCTTAGCCTTCAAGGTCTTGCGACAGGGCTACTACTGGCCGACCATGAGGAAGGATGCGGCGGAGTTGGTCCGAAGGTGCGAGCCATGCCAGAAGTATGCCAATATTCAGCACCAACCGGCCAGCCAAATCGCTCCCATCGTCGCTCCATGGCCCTTCGCTCAGTGGGGAGTCGATATTCTCGGCCCCTTCCCACCGGCGTCAGGCCAGAGGAAGTTCATCGTTGTCGCCATCGACTACTTCACGAAGTGGGTCGAGGCCGAGCCCTTGGCGCAGATCACCGAGCGGAAGATGGAGGACTTCGTCCAAAAGTCCATCATCTTCAGGTTCGGATTGCCGCACACCATCATCACCGACAACGGACGGCAATTCGACAACCAAGACTTCAAAGACTTCTGCGCCAGGTTCCACATCCGTCACCGACTAACTTCAGTCGGGCACCCACAATCCAACGGCGAGGTTAAGGTGACGAACCGAACCCTGCTCCATGGACTCAAGACCCGACTGAACGAAGCGAAAGGTCTCTGGGTCGACGAGCTGGGCTCCATCCTGTGGACTTACCGAACGACCCCCCGCGTCCCGACCGGGGAGTCGCCGTTCAGTTTGGCCTACGGGACAGAAGCTATGATCCCGCTCGAGATTGGCCTGCCATCTTCAAGGGTCGAGCAGTACCGCGAGCCGGACAACTCCGAAAGCCGGAGGGCCGACCTAGACCTTCTCCCCGAACTGCGAGATGAGGCTCAAATCCGAATGGCCTCATACCGACAGAGGGTCGCCCGGTATTACAACGCCAAGGTTAGACCAAAGCTCTTTAAGCCTGGCGACCTAGTCTTGAGGAAGGCAGAAGTGTCGAAGCCCTTGGACCAAGGGAAGCTGACTCCCAACTGGGAAGGACCCTACAAGGTTGCTGACACCTTCGGGCCGAGGGCCTACCGGCTGGAGACCCTTGAGGGGAAGCCCATTCTCCGGACTTGGAACGCCGACAACTTGAAGCTGTATTACCAGTGAATTCTGTAATTCAATTGTCGGAATACAAGTTCAGTTTAAAAAATCGGAGTTCTAACTCTTCGACTACTGATCGGCGCTCCGCCCCGACGCATCGACGCGGACTTGGCACCGACGACACATTGGCCCCTTACACGGACCGATGCATCTACGATGACGGGAGTCAATACTCCTTCGACGACTCGTCGGACCTTCACGAGGGCCGACGGACTCTTATAAACGGGAGTTACACTCCTTCGACTTTCGGCAACACATCCGCCCCTGACAAAGGCCGATGCAGCTGTTGCAACGGGAGTTCATACTCCTTCTACGGTCGAATTTTCGGGCAGAATCCATCGGCCGACTGGCCGATCGGGTCCGACCGAAGAAAGGCTAAAAGCCCGTGCGGCTATTGCCGCGACTTCCGACCAGGCTGCGGCCGGTCGAGGGATATTCGGCTTACCACCGTCTATCACATGACGCGACCTTAGTCGCACCCACTACTCGCCGACCGACCTACGGCCGGCTGAACGACACCCGGCTTGCCACCGTCTGTCAAAGGACATGAAACCCGACGCAAGAGCATGGGGACCCGACTTACTATCGTGCCCCCGACACTGCGCCGGACGATGATCGACTAAGTGCATCTACGGAGGTCCGGCTGCCGAACCTTGGCAGGTTCGGTCGGCTTCTGACTCAACAGATGGACCCGACTGGCAACTTCGACTACCCAAAGCCGACCTAAAGTCGGGACCCATTCCGCTTTCAGGGCTATGCAAGTTGTCGGAGTCCTACCGACTCACGTGAGTTAGTGGCTTACTTAAGTTAGCAACTAAAGTTCAACATCGCAGCACTGGTCGGCATTACAAACAAGAAGGAAAAGAAGAAAATTTCATTCGTTGATAAAAGGAAATTACAGAGTCGGGACGAAGCCCGATTACATGTATTTTCAAAAAAGACAAAAATAAAGATGGTCGGCAGGGCCGATCACCCGTCCTGGTCGATCTCTTCGACCGACGGAGGATCGGGGATGATCGGCGTCTCGGCCATAAGCGACGCTTGGTCGGCCGCCGAGGGATGGGCTTCGGTCGACAAAGGAACTTCGGTCGGCACCTGCTCCGGGACGGCTTCCTCCACCACGATGATGCCTCCCGATGGTTGGTCGGCCATTTCTTCCGTTCCTTCTTCTTCGGCTCCTTCCTCGGCGAACGGCGGGACGACGCGGCTGACGTCCACCTCCGGGTACAAGGCATGGACGGCGTCCCGACCATCCTCGAACCCGACCCGGTATGAGGCGAAGCCCGATTCGAGCATCTCCTCCCGGTATCGGTCGGAGGACCGGAAGTCCTCCACCGCCCGTTCGGCCGACTCTCTCGCCGACACTGCCTCGTCCTCAGCTCGGGCGAGCTCCTCCCTCGCCGACTCCGCCTCGGCCTTCGCCATTTCGGCGTCGATCTGGGCGATGGACAGCTCCTCTTCGGCTTCCGCGAGCTTCTCCAGGCTGGCCCGGAGTTGCTTGCGTTCCCCTTTGAGTTCGGCGGTTGCACCATCCCGTTCGCGTCGAAGGCGGCGTACGGCCCGACCTTTGTGCTTGGCCTTCTTTTTGGCCGACTGCAGTTCGGACCCAAGCCGGGAGACCTCGTCGACTAACTTGGCCTCCCGGTCGGCCGACTGCAGGAGTTGTTCGGCCAACATCGCCCTCTCTGCTTCGGCCGCCGCCGACCTCTCCTTGAAGGCTGCCCGAACGTTGCCGAACCTTCGGTACCCGGCCTCAAGTTCGAACATTGTGAAAATCAGCTGCCGATCAAAAAGCTTCGTCAGAATTGCATGATAAGCAAAAATTCCCAAGGAAAATCTCTAAGGAAGAGAGGACCCGAAGCTTACCTCGACCATCGTCGGGTAGAACCGAGACAACATCTCGGACACCTGCCGAGTGCGCAGCAACCCCACATCGGTTGGGAGGAGGATTCCTTGGCACAACCTCCTCGCAAGATCGTGGTCGGCCAACGCCGACGCACCCTCGGGGTAGTAGTTGCTTGGAGGCATCGACCGGCCCCCCGACCTATCCTCCTCCGCGGGCTCCATCGGGGCTTTCCCCCGATCAGCTGCCCCGACCGACGGGACTGGCAGCGACGGGACGCTGGAGTTTGATCCGGCGCCCCCGGTTGCGCCGACGGACGCCGTCGGACGATGTTCGGTTTCCCGAACGTCATCCGGCTCCACCCGCACAGGCAAAGACACCGATACTCCTTCGGCCGCCTCTTCAGTCGGCCCCTCTTCGACTTGGACCGCCGGAGCCGCGAGAGCTATGACCGGCTCCGACCGGTCGGTTGCCGACGACTCGACGATCGGCGGGGCTGGGGTTGGCTTCTTTACAGGACGCGAAGGGCCGGCCCCCGATGCAGGCCTCTTCCTCTTGGCGAACTGCCGAATCTCGGCATCAGTCGGCCTCATCCTCGGTGGTGTCCCTGCAATACCGACAAAAGAGTTAATGGCTGGACCAAAAGCCGACCAAAAGATGGATAAAAAAGAAAAGCCGGAGGATCGGGCGATACCTATTCGGGGGACCAGACTCAAGCCGGCGTCATAGAGAGCTTGTTCGGTAACAAGCTCCCTCTGCTTCGGTACCGACATGTCCTTCAGTCGGTGGAAGTCCTCCCGGTCGTCCGCATCCACCCGACTGTTTTCGTTGGCCTCGGTTCGGGGTGTACCCCAACGAGAAGGAAAGCCCCAAGAAGAGGAAGAGGAAACAAAGAAAAACTGGTTCTTCCATCTATGAATGGACGATGGAAGACCAGTTATGAAGGCAAGACCCTTCCGGGGGTTGAAGAGCCACCACCCTCGGGCTTTAGGGTGGGGTCGGAGCACAAAGAAGGCCCGGAAGAGGGAAACGCGGGGGTTGGTCGGCAAGAGCTGACACAACAGCGCGAAAGAAATGATTAGCCGGACAGAGTTCGGTGCCAGTTGCGCCGGACAGAGTCCGTAGTAATCAAGCAGATTCCGGACGAACTCCGGAATCGGAAGTCGAAGACCCGCACGAAGGTCCTCAACATACAGCGCCAGGTCGCCAGGCGGAGGGTTGTTGACCCGACCGCCGGCCCCTGGAGTAGAGAGCCGAAACTGCTCCGGGATGCGATAGTGCTCCCGAAGCTGATCGACGTTCGGCCCCGAAAGCGAGGAGGCCTCATCTTCCGGAGCCGATCGGGTGTCGTCGGTCGGGTTCCCCGACCGAGCTCCCTGAGTCGGTTTCCTAGTCATTGTGCAGGGACCGAAAGAGGAGAAAGAGAAGAAAGGAAGGAAGAAGGGGAAGGAGGACCACGAACCGGATCCGGATGGACCCTCCGCTGGCGAAGAAGAGCTCTGCCCGCGACGACTAAAAAATCGCCCGGACAGAGTTTCCCCAGCGAAATGTGGCAAATGTGGGTCAGGGTCTGAGAGGTCCTATATATATAGGGCCGACCGACGGCCGAGATCCTTCCACGCCGACCAAAGTCCTGCAGATGCGCGACACGTGGCGCCCCCCGGTTGGCGGAAGATTCGGCGCGCCCCGCCCCGGGACGGCCGCACCGCCCGCATTAAATGCCGGGGCGGGCGCCAGCCAACCACCTTGACACGCGACGCGCGGGGCGCGGTCCCGCATTCACGCACCCGCGCCGGTTCGCGTTCCCGATGGGACGCCTGACAGCGGCCCACTCTTCCGCAGTCGGCGCCGAATATCCGATCGACTGACGCCGTATCGTCCGGAGCCCGATCTTCTGACACTGACGTGACGACTGACGACGACAAGACGTGGCGTCTGACGCCCGACGCCGACGTGACCTCTGACATCGACTGGACGTCCGGATCGCTGAGCATTCATGAGGCGTCTGACATCGGACCATCCGACAGTACGGTCGGATCTACACGTGCGACAAATCCACTCCCAGTCGTCCGGGATTGCTGCCCGAATGGAAGCATCGTCCTGTCCACCACCCGACTTGGGAGTGGAGGGGGGCAACTGTTGGGGGATACCCGCTGACCGACCGACTGCCGGAGGGCCCGACCGACCAGAGGGCCCGACCGACTGTTGGAGGGCCCGACCGTCCGACCGCCGTACGGCCCGACCGCCCCCGATTGGACGACTCTGACTGGCCGAAAGGCCGACCGATCGTCGGTCGACCGACTGACGGGAACCATCAGTGACTAATAACCGTCCATCCAACGGCCCATCGCCGACTGGGGGTATGTCGGGCGTATCCATCCCGACCGACCGAACCCCGAGGTTCGATGGCCGACTTACATGACGCTCGCCGACCAATGGAGGGGCCCGACACCACTTCGCTGGCTACCGACGTTGGGTCGGTCGGCTCCTCCAACCGCCGTACAGCCGCCAGACGTTGTCAGCTCTGACACGGACATGCGGCACAGTTACCTAGGGGCATTGTCCCGCCCGGGGCCGGGTCAACCCTGGCGATTAGACGGCTACACGGCGACATGACGTTTTCACGGCGGCTCTGACAGTCTACAGTGAGTTGACAGTTCCTCACTTGTCCGCGCCATTAATGACGGCGCCATACCGTGCTCCACTATATAAACCGGGGAAGGCAACAGTGCAAGGGATCGATCCGCCCGTCTCTCCCACATACGCAGGCTCGCTCCTCTCTCTCTCCCTCTCTCTTTCTCAGAGCTCTCTGTCTGCATTTCACTGTTGCCCAGTCACCTCTCTGACTTGACCATCGGAGGGTCCCCGCCGGAGCCGCCTCCGGTCAGTGCGGACTTCCTTTTGCAGGTGCACGCTTCCCGACGATCGGACGACGAGGCGATTGGCTGCAACAGGCGCCATTGTAAATATAGGCCACATCAGAGAGTACATCCAGCTTGAGAACAAGTTTTAAATATTTCATACTTCATGATACAGTGACCAACGACTATTAACGCCATATATCAATCTCCAGTTCAAAACATCTCATTTCTAACTCTGAAGTCCGAATCTAATCTGGTCAACCGTATGGCACGTTCTTAGCACGTGTCATGTTCTCTGTTCCCACACGGAATTGGGCGTGCAACCTTTGGAACGGTCTGGACCATGCAATGATCCTTAACAAATAAGTCAATTTATGGCCACCGTATGAAATCGAACAACGAAAAAACGGATGCATTGTTGTCTCTCTGGTCATCATTGGAGTATTTTAATGCTTTACCAAACTATAGTTTATTCCCAAGTATTATATCCGCTTGTCCCATCCGAGGGAGGCTTAAGTAGGGAAGTTTCAAGTTCCAAGTTGACTTCTAACTACGCTTCTTCATTCACCTAATCTGCCACACTCCCCTATCTTTTCTCCATCAAAACAAAGAATACAATACTCGAGCTCCGATCTTAAACTCCTTGTAGGGATGCATTTCAATGTTTAGGTAAAGTTCATCTAGGAGGAATTTATACAGTTATAGTGGCCTCGAAGATGATGTTAGGGGGCACTCCTTTCTTCCAGAACAACAACCCACAAGGCTTTCGGATGGATGAAGGAGTAGAAGACTCGATCCTTTCATCGTCGGCCTGTCCGAACCCCGGTGCTGGTATCCACTCCCAAACTCTCTGGTACAATCTTTCAGTCCTCAGGGACAAGGTCCAACAGGTGCAGTCCCTTGTGAGCCTGGTGGTCTCCCCTGATCCAATCCAACAGGAGTCCCTAGCTTTGGCAGCCTCTGGTGCTGCAGCTATAATTCAGGAGATCATCGTTGCGGCCTCCTCGATGATGTATGCCTTGCAGCATTCGGCAGCTGGTGATATCTCCCACCCACATGACATGAAGACTTCCTACGAGGGCTCAGCTCAGTCAAAGGGTACTCCAGATCATATAGATCGTGTCTTTAACGAGTTAGAAGGTGGCAGGATGGGCATCTTGGGTGCTGCAACTCATCACGGTACCAATTCTGTTACTCCTATTGCCAGCGCTGAAGTTGACAATGGTCACAGAAATAAAGATAATAGCAAGAAGCCAGGATCTCCTTCATCAAATGTAATCGAATTAGATACTGCTGATTTGTTGGCCAAGTACACACACTACTGCCAAGTTTGTGGGAAGGGATTTAAGCGTGATGCGAACCTAAGGATGCACATGAGGGCCCATGGAGATGAGTACAAGACAAATGCAGCCCTTTGTAACCCCATGAAGGGCAGCCGTGGCAGCATTATGGGGCAGAAGGACGACCCTCCGTTTGGCTTGCCAAGAAAGTATTCATGCCCTCAGGAAGGGTGTCGATGGAACAAGAACCATGCCAAGTTCCAGCCTCTCAAGTCAGTGATATGTGTCAAGAACCACTACAAGAGGAGCCACTGCCCGAAGATGTATGTGTGCAACCGGTGCAACCAGAAGACATTCTCGGTGCTGTCGGATTTGAGAACGCACGAGAAGCACTGCGGGGATCTCAAGTGGATGTGTTCATGCGGGACGACCTTCTCCAGAAAGGATAAACTCATGGGACATGTAGCATTATTTGTTGGGCACACTCCGATCTGAATTGCTTCATGAAGCCAGGGAATTATATTTGGGGTACCAAGGATGCGAGTTCAAAAGTATGGGAGGTGGACAAAAAACCAGTGAAGTTTAGAGAAAGGTAATATGTAGAATAACATATGTTTGTCATGACATTGTGCATTAAATTATGGATAATAAGCTTTGAGAGATTTTACAGAGATGGGTTGACTTTCGTATGTATGCTAGATTCTATTTTGACTATGAAGCAATCAGAGTTTGGATGTATTTGAAATCATCATTTCCTGTAAATTATGTTATTCAGGCACATGTAATGTTGTGATGCATTGAGCATTGTTTGTTTCCCTTGTTTAGTTGGAGGCCCAAGTACTTACAAATTACAGCAAGTACTTGTTTAATTAGGATTGTCGTATGAGATTTCCTTAGCTCAGAGCATTTCATTATTATGGTGATAATTACATAAATAAGAAAATAATGTGGATGTATTGAAGTCCCATAATCTTGTATTCTTTCACGGGCCCTCAAAGCATTATATAGAGCGAAATTCTTTGTGCACCGCGGGTGGTGTAGAAAATCTGACGTGGAGCATACCATCTTGTCCGATTGATCCACGTAATCATCATTTGCCAACGCGCATTTAGTATCCATAAGTCAGCTTTTTCATTCAAAACTTTTGTCTGACGAGAATACCTTCATTTTTTGAAAAAATTATGACATTCTATATCCAAATTATGACATTTTATTTCCATAAAGTTATAATTTTTATCCACAGAATATTATAATATAATATAGGATGTCATAATTTTTTTAAAAAAATAAAAATATTTTCGTCATTCAAAATTTTCAAACAAAAAAACTGACCTAGAGACATTAAATGCATATTGGAAAGTAGTTGGACAAAAATTGTCCTTTTATATTATGATATCTTAGGCCATATTATGACATTCTAGGTCATATTGTGTCACAAAATGTTATAATTTTTTTCAAAAGACAAAGATATTTTCGTCACATAAAAATTTTAAATAAAAAAATTGATCTGCAAACATTAAATGTACGTTGAAAAATAGTGGCTATATAGATCAATCAGACATGACGATGTGCTCCACGTCAGATTTTCTACACCGCCCGTGGTGCATAAAGAATTTCTTTTATATAGAAGCCATTAGTAATCCTCAAACTCTTCTGATCTCAAATATCTCTACTCATTTTCTAATTTTGTGTGTTTTTTCAGGAAATCTCTCAAATTTCATTGGTAATCCCCAAATTGTCCTCTTCTGTCTTCTTTTTGTTGTTCATTCTGAGCTTTCTAGTTGATCTACTAGTTAGCTTATTGAATGCATAGTGAATGTACAGAAACTTAATTTGGTGGTTTGGAGATTCATGCAACAAGTCAATAATTATCACTTGATATTTAAACATTTCATTTGATCATCATCAATTTGGGAATGGTTATAATGTGAGAAAACATATGTTGCTATTTGAATAATTTATAAAATACCTAATATATTTGTAGAAGAAATTAAAGAGTTACATATACATGTTAAATTGTGTGCAGAGAAATATCCAGGAATATACTAGATGGATATATAAGAGCAAGAGTTATGGAAACTACAAAGAGGTGTGATCAAGTTGCCAGGAAGCTCCTTTTACAATTTCAAACTACCCTCAGTTTATCTTTTCACTCCTTGCTTCACCTTCCTTACAAACTAAACAAATTTATCCAACTTTGATTCGGTAGAAAGGTGGAAACCCACCCATATGTCATGTACTAGCAATAAAGGAAGCAAGCTCTTGATCCTAGACAGGCAGGATAAAAACGAACTATATATACCACTTAACATAAATATCAGCATATTCATTAACAGCATTGTTAGAACTTCTTTGATTGTCATTTATTTTTTTTGTTTATTAATTATGTAGACATAACTGTTGATTTTTCTAGGCAGATCCTGATTTCTAAATGACTTTTCCAGTCTTCTAGATTTTGAGCAAAGACTTCTTTGGATTTGAAAATTCCTTCAGCAAAAGTTCCTGATAATTCCAAATGCATTAATATAGTTAATCTTCAAAAGCATTTTAGTATTTCTGGATGATCTAGAAGCTTGCCTTGTAGCCAATATTCTCTTTTTGAAGTTATTTTCTTTCTTAATAGATCTCTTTTTTTCATCTTTTTTTGTATGTTATAGCATGATCAACAATGGTGTGATTCTTGATCAACAACACTTAAATGTCCGTTAAAAGTATTTCATTCTTGGAGTTCTTGTTATTGTTATCAATCTCTATTTTCGTTTTTTTTTTTTTTTTTTTCATGTGCTTTCATTTTCTGTATCTACACCAAGTCCTTGTTCATCAACTTGATGTATATAATATCTTAATTACTATGGGCTTTATCAAATGATCAACTACCAACTTGTCCCAAATGTTTAGTACCAAATTCTTCTAGCTTCTAACAAGGACAACTCAACTCCTTTAGCAGAAACTTTATCAGTACGCCATGTGACATCCCCGGACAAGTTGAAATATCACAGATAATAGATTGGACAGACTAGCCAACTCTCTCTCTCTCTCTCTCTCTGTGAGGAATAGTGGAGGAAGTAAGGCACCTCCCCAACTTTATTCAAGTGAAAAGGACATTTAATGATTTTATCTGAGGCTCTAAGAAGGATACTGATAGTTCTGGAGCACCAGACAACTCCACTTTGAGAGATGGCATTAGTATTATGACTTCATTCGATTACAAGATGATTATCATGAGAGAAAGATCTCTAATATAGTCTTAATGATGTATGACTTGAGCACCTCATATGAGGTTCTTTGAAGTGAACTGACTGATACAAGTGGCAAGCCATTAGGCTCGGCAAAGAAAAAAGTCTCTTTTATCCCAGTAGTTAGAGAGATCTTGATAGCAGAAGTTAATTTGAGCCTCCAGGGAAACTCAAGCATGCATGCATCTCAGAGGAATACTAACTTAATGAGATCAGCGACCCATATACCTGTTTACTAGGTGTTGGAGAGCATTATCTTGCTGTTCTCGATATTAAATATTTGATGGTTAAATGGTTTAAAATGAGAAATCTTTGTTTCTGTAAGCTCTTTTCTTCGAACTCAGGTCCTATTACATGAGCTTCTCAGCACGTTGAAGACTATCATGGAGGTATGCTTCTCAGATCCCCCACCAGTGGATATACGAAACGTTTCCCTGTTAAAGTCTTCCATATTAACATCTAGTAATGTTCTTATCTGCATGACGTGATTTGCTGCAAATAAGAACTGCTATCTTAGGCTAAATCTTCATTGTTCCGTGTCTACCCGGAGATCCTCTGGCTTCTTTCCATTACAATTTTTTCATGAAAAATATTAGAGTTCTAATTCGAAGAGGTTTCAATGCAATTGTTTCATAAAGCAAGTTTGAACGAGTCCAGAGGCAGCATGACCGGACTGGTAATTAAAGCCGGAGCTCGAGTTTATAGTGGTCCAGTAACTGGCCCGAGGCGACTAGTTCAGCATCAAACACCCCCCAAAAAACCTTAAATATAATAATTATAAGTCAGGTACTTAAATGCCAATTCTGGCGCGCGGCACAACGTAACTAGTTCCAAACGGGCCAATGGGCCATGGGCTCTGGCGCTCTGCTGAAAGCAGAACTTGATATAATATATGCAATGTGTAGGGATTTGGATGTATTTATCGAATACCGCAACTTTGAACGAGTCCTAAGGTATTGCTACAAATAACTCCCCATAAAATTTATTTATCACAAAATATTACTAATTGTAAAGCAACGACAAGTCTGAACTAGTGGCAGCCTACGTTACCTAATTATTTGTACGGCTTTGAGTTTGTAATCCGGAATTCACTAATTACTGGTGGCCACTCTCTCCGATTGTTAAAGGATACCGTTACGGATGAAACCGTGGTGCCCGACCCAAAGACACGGGTAGATTTTAATTATGACTAATCTACACGTCAACCACCAACTTACACATCGGCTATCAAGCAGTACATGAGATTTCGATCTAATATTGATCTCATCATCAATATTTTTAAAAATTATCAATCCACTCTTGATCTCATGATCTCGACATCAACGTTCGATCTTATCTTCGAAAGCATCAGATTATCGATTTACATCTTAATCGCTGCTCTCATCACTAGTGGTCTCTAGGCATTGGACATCAACGCAGATTTCAGATTTCGACTCTAAATCGGCTCCGACCCTAATGTCTACTACTGATCTTCATTTTTAACGGTACACGATGAGTTCCGAAGTCACGCTTTCTCCGACCTCCTTTCCTTTCGATCTTTATTTTGATCGCTATATTAAAAAAATTTGATAAAAAATTTTAATATAATTTTATCAAATCACGTCGCTATTAAAAACAGCTGGCTATCAAGTAGATAAAATAACTGCAATCATTTTGTATTGAAAAATCGAATTAAAGATCTTGAAATAGCATATTCAAAAAAATCAGAGCAATATAGAGGACTTTCAAAGCACAAAGCTCTCTGACATTTTTTTATTTTTTATTTTAAATTTTTATTTTGAATGTTAAATTTTTTTTTTTATAAAAATTATCTTCAATCATAAATTTATTTTATAGATTCAATCGTCATCATTTTTGTCGGACTTCGTTTGCCCCAGCAATCCTGATGAGAAACGAAATTCTGCCGTAACTGCTACGAAACACTAATAATTTATATTGAACTCTCAAAAAAATTTAATGTCTCTCTAATAGTTAGGCTGGTTCACGTGGCCGCCAGCTTTAATCCACAAAAGATCCCAGGAGAGAAGAACTCTAGAAGACTCTTCCGACCACTCCGGTGCTCACTCGCGCCACGTGGGAGCACGAGAGACGCCAGTTCCCTGAAGTGGAGTCTGAAGGAGACAAGCAACGCGCCGCAACTGCGCCAAAGTGCGTAACACCCAGGACGCCCTCGCGACGCGTGGCCGTCGAGTCGAACACCCCCAACCTTTCCTTCCTTCCGCGGTGGGGCGCGTTGGTTCCACCACGCCCCGTCCCCCACCAACCGTACCTCACCTCACCTACTCTCGTCTAAACTACGTGACCCAATCGCAGCCGCACACGCACCCTAATCATGCAACACAACTCCAATCGTCATCCCACGTTCGTTTCGTCCCGTTGACATAAGGTCGCATGCAGGGCCTATAAATGCCGCACGTAGCCACCCTTTGTTCCCCCAAGTCACAAAATTAACATGGCTAGTTCCAAGGTCCTAGCTGTTGCACTCCTGCTATTGCTCAGCGTCGAGCTCATTGCTGCCGGAAGAGCGGCCATCCATGCCACCGGCGGTGGAGGAGGAGGAGGAGGAGGAGGAGGTCGTGGTGGTGGTGGTGGAGGTGGATGGTTGGGCTCAGGCTATGGCTCCGGCTACGGCTCTGGATATGGGTCAGGCAGTGGCTCTGAGTACGGCGGTGGCGAGGGAGGTGGAGAAGGCGGCGGCGGCGGCGGCGGGTCTGGCTATGGTTCTGGTGGGGGTAGTGGTTCTGGTTACGGGTCGGGGTATGGCTCCGGATATGGCTCTGGAGGTGGTAGGGGAGGAGACGGATATGGTAGAGGCGGAGGCGGTGGTGGAGGTGGAGGGTCGGGTTATGGGAGTGGCACCGGTGGCTCTGGTTATGGTTACGGAAGCGGAAGTGGTTCGGGCTATGGTTCTGGAGGAGGTTATGGGAGTGGTGGAGGCGGTGGTGGTGGCGGTGGTGGCGGTGGTGGTGGCTCTGGGTATGGAAGCGGATCAGGATATGGCTCCGGTTACGGTAGTGGGTCGGGATATGGAGGAGGTGCCGGCCTTGGTGGAGGATATGGGATGGGAGGTGGCGGCGGTGGTGGCGGTGGTTCCGGCTATGGCTCGGGTCTTGGACAAGGGTCCGGATATGGGTCTGGGTACGGGTCTGGATATGGGTCGGGCTATGGTGGTGGAGGTGGTTGATTTGAGCGAGTATTGTTCGGAATAAGGATGGCTGGGCAGTCTATATCTTTTCCCATTGCTTAGCTTTTTGGGATTTGCTATTCTGTTTTAGATATCCTGCTTTGTGTTATCGAATAATAAAACAGAAAACCGTATGTAATTCTGCATGCTGACTCTATTGTAAGTGATGATAGAGGTCGTGATATATTAAAAATATTCCAAGTAAATTGCTGTTCTCGTACCTTTCTATGTTTTCTTTGTTATTTGAATAGGTAAGAGGATTGAAAGAATGGAGGATCAGGAAATTTTGCAGTCAGGACGGGGTGTTCCAACGGTACTATCGTAGTTCTCTTGAAGCCACCAGGTATCAACCAACTCCCAGGAGAGCATAGTTTTCTCAGGTTTCTCTACTGCAGCAGCAATGGTCCAAGCCTTTATAAGGAAGCATTTACTTAAAATATAGCCTCAATTTTTATATTTAAATTTATCATAATGGCCTCTCCCTGGTTAGCAACACAAGTTCCCGCGGACCACCTTATAAATAGCCTCTGTTGCAACCCCTCTATCGTTTAGGTAGCAATTTTAATTTGTTATCCCAGCAGCCAGCAGGGGTAGGCTGCAAAGATCATTCAATCATGTAGAGCTGTAGTTGTTGACTGTTTTTGCGAAAAAGATTTAATTAAAGGACTCAAAAAGAATGTTTGAAATTGATCGGGCATCAGGCATCTAACAATTAAGAGCAAGTTGCCTTTTTTTTTTTTTTTTCCTCATTATTGGAGGTTAATTTGCAAGCTAGCATGCAACAGGCTCGTCAGAAATGTGTTCACAACCTCTTCCATGTATTTGTTTCTGAACTTCAAAGATATCAAATGCTGTTTTGCTCTATCTCTATGGAAGATCGCTGTCCCGTTGAAAATCGGATGCTTCATGTAGTTATATTGGAGGAGTAAACTCAATACCAGAGATCTTCTGGGTAAAAAGCTTAGCCAATGCTTAAGAAATTGTGCAATCCGTGGAGAAGTATCGGAAACTGTTAATCATTTGTTCTCCAATTGTTATTTTTTCTCTGACATTTAGAAATTATTCTGCTCATCACTTTGAGTTTTTCATCCTCAATCGTCATTCAACTTTCTCTGTCATGAATGGATTTTAAAAACTTTCTTCAAAAGATTTCAACCAATCATTCTAATGCTAATGGCTGCGGTGGCATAGTCATGTTGGAGAGAGCGGCGAGATTCTTCCTTCACAAAGCTTCTTCCATTATTTCTGTGGCGTCTAATGCTCTGAATCACTTCAACGACTGATCTATCCTATGTAAATTAAAGGAGGTTGCCGATTTTGGAAAGATTTGGATAGCGATCAAATGTACCAATATTCATCTTCTGCAATTTTTTTAGAAGCTGTAATTTTTTTTATGAGTGCTTTATCTTTGTAATTTTTCAGAATTCATAAATCTCTCATTTACTTTCTTTTCAATAAAATTGGTGGCTATTTCTTAGCCTCCATTATCATAAAAAAAAAAAAAAAATTGTTTTGGTTCCAGTACCAAGTGTCGTAGTCTCAACCTTAAAATACAGGTGCATACAATAATTGACACGTCTCCGGAGAAATGAGGATTCCACCCTACTAAGATTCTCTAAAACGCATGAGCCCGTATGATTCACCGACTTGCCCCGTCAGAAGATACTAGAAACCGTGTGGAGGCTGACATCGACTAGAAAGTAGAAACCGCGTGGAGGCTGACTTTCACCTGATCTCTCCCTTTTCTATTTCGGATCATACTCCCAAATTTGCCCATATCTCATACTCGCAACTCTCATTGCCCCTCACTGTTCGGAGAGAGAGAAAATAAAAAATAAACCTTTCTAACTATTTGATTTTCTCTTCAACATCAAAAACTCTTTTTAAGCACATCTTCCCACATGCCACATCTCTAGTGATAAAGTAGTATTGCATCAATTGATATATGGAAGTTGTCTTTATATGTTTAGTCCCCAAGAATATATGCTTGACATAAAGACAACCCTTTGTGTAACATTGTTTCCCAAGGACAACTGATAAACCTGATTGCTGACGGCATCTTCATCTTGACCGCGTATCAAATCATATATTAAAAATTCATAGCTCAGAAAAATTTGAATTTGAATTTAAATTTTAAATTTTAAATACATCCACTAATGATATGAAAAATTCTTTGTGCACCGTCCACGATATAAAAAATCTTATGTGGAGTGCATCGCTTCATTCTATTGGACTACGTAGCCATCGTTTTTCAACGCACAATAATTTTATATTTTTATTTAAAATTTTGAATGATGAAAATATCTTTCTTAAAAATTATAACATCCCTTCAGAAAAGTTATGACGTCCTTTTTCTTTCGAAAAAATTATGATATCTTTTCACAGAATTATGATATCTCTTCATAAAAATTATGATATCTCTTCTTCATAGAATTATGACACCTCTTCATAAAAATTATTACACCCTTTCATAAAAATTATGACATCATATAAAGAGAAGGAGTGTCATAATTTTTAAAAAATGATGTCATAATTCTGTGAAGGAGGGGTGTCATAATTTTTATTAAGGGGTATCATAATTCTGTGAAGGGATGTCGTAATTTTTTTGAAAGAGAAGGAGTGTCATAATTTTTGTGATGGAGTGTCATAATTTTTAAAAAGAAGCGTCATAATTTTTAAGCAGGATATTTTTGTTATTCAAAATTTCAAACGAAAATATAAAACTGTGGATATTAAATGCGCATTGAAAAGTGATAGCTATGTGGTCCAATAGAATATAGTGATGCACTCTACATTAGATTTTCTATACTGCAAATGGTGCACAAAGAATTTCTACTAATGATATATTAAGAATTCATAGTTCGAAGATACTGCCAATACTAATGAATAAAAAAATAAGAAGATAATATCAAGTGCAGATCACATTCATTAAAGGGCATTGATGCGTTATTTGTGTGATTATTATATTCACCATAGCTGTCCATGTAGCATAGCTAATCTACGTGGTAAATTAAATGTAGATAAACTTGTGACATATTTAATACTTTGTTTAACAAACTAGTTGTATATGTTGGCCATATAATAGATCAAATAGTTTTGTTACCATCAGGGAAGAAAATGTTGATATATACTTTGCTACATTCTATAAATGGTGTCTTTGGTTTCTCAAAGATTTGTTTGCTTATGGCAGTCCGATGATTCCTAAAAATTATTTATTTATAAAAAATAATTATGATAAAAAATAGATTTCATAATATTTCGTTATCAAATTTATAATACCTTTGCATAAATAGTTTAAGCAATCATTTTTTTTTTCATTCAGTCTATTTGTTGACATTTGTTATAAAATAGTAGAAAATAAAATTTTAAATTAATTATATATTAAAAAATATTTTTTATTATAATTAATTTTTAATATTTTTAATTTTTATTAGGTAAATATATTTGAACACAATCACAACGTATTTGGTTAATAAGAGAGATCCACTGAAAATGGTCAGCTCGTGTTATGTTTTGAGCCGAAATTATTGCAGAATTAATAATATTAAAAAAAAGGCATCCTTGACTTTTAACAAAAAAAATAATTATTTTCTTCAAACAATAATATTTATATTATCCTCACTTGATAATCTAGTATTGAAAAAAAAAAAACATCATACTCTGATGATATCCATTTTGCTTTCTCTCTGAGTAAAATAGCAGTGGAATTTGCTATTTATTTCATCAATTTTTTTAAATTTTTGATAGTAAATACATTAATTTGATATGAAATTTATTTTTTATTATCTTTAACCAAACGAACCAACGAGTATCGTTGCAAGTGCAAGTTTGAAGTTTCTAGAGAAGGAACTATGGCAACCTAACAAGCTCTTTAACCCAGCCAAAGTTACTTTAAAGCCAATTAATAAATGCAGCAGTTGCCTGGACTTTCTTTCATTATAAAACATATTTAAAAAATTGAAATTTTTTGGTTGCTAATTTTTATGAAAACAAAATTATATATAATAACAAATAAATAAATTTATAAAATAGTTAGTTTTTTTTTTATGAAAGTAATTTTGTCAAAAACTTGTAAGTCATAAAATCTTAAAAATAAGTTCTATGGAAACATATCCTCCCATTTTTCATAAAACATATTTTATAAGATAATCATATGTTTTTAAATACAGATTTCCAAATTTTTGTACTATTATTTTATTTACTATAAACTAGCATCTTGCATGAATAGAAGGAAAACATATTATTATTATTTTATTTTTTTCTATGGGAACATCTCCTTCTTGCTTTCCAATTTTACACCTTCCACGGTGCACATCCTGCAATACTTCCACGTCTCCAACCATATCGTGGGATCGGTTAGTTAATACATCCTTTTATTTGTGGAAAGACAATCATGGTCAAAATTATCCAGGTTCACTCCGTCCTCAAGTCCACCGTACCCAAAAAAAAAAAAAAAAAAAAAACATGGGTCTTCCGCATGCACAAAGACTTCTAAGCAAACTGCTATTATATACCGCCCATCTGTACATGAGTGGATGAGATGACTTCACAGTAGTAACATGAACGGCAGATCGCGAACCCTCATAGAAAATTATATACACTCTCGTATCACCGAACCAACCAAGAAATAAAAATCTTTAAAACCCCGCCTCCGAAAGTAAAATACGGACGGCAGTCCCCCCCACCCAAAAACCCCAAGACTTTCCTACGACTTCGTTTCTTTTTCCCCTCCAAACCCCCTCATTCTCTCTCTCCGTTCCGAAATCAACCCTAAAATTCCAAGAAAATGTGTGAAGAAGAATTCGATCTCTGATCGAAACCCTCTTCCGATTCCTATCATCTCTCCGATTGTCCGACGGTGGAGACCCCCGAGTTTCAGATGAACGCCGGCGCATCGTCCTCCAATCCGCCCCCGCCCTCTACTCCTGCCACCACCGCGACCCAGCTCGCGCCGGGGTTTCGGTTCCACCCCACCGACGACGAGCTCGTCAGCTACTACCTCAAGCGCAAGGTCGCCGGCAAATCCCTCCGCGTCGATGCCATCGCGGAGATCGATCTCTACAAGTGCGAACCCTGGGACCTCCCGTCCCGGTCCCGGATCGTTAGCCGGGACCTGGAGTGGTACTTCTTTAGCCGCGTCGATCGCAAGTACTCCAACCGCTCCCGGATGAATCGCTCCACCGCCCAGGGCTACTGGAAGACCACCGGCAAGGATCGCCCAGTCCGCCACAATAACCGCATCATCGGCAACAAGAAGACCCTCGTCTACCACGCCGGCCGGGCACCCCGTGGCGAGAGGACCAACTGGGTGATGCATGAATACCGGCTTGGGGACCAGGAACTCGCTGGCACTGGGATCCTTCAGGTATAGAAGATAGTAGGATGGGAGATGGGATTTCTTTTTCTTTTTTTCTTTGTTTTTTATTTTTTGGTTAGAGATGTCATGTTCGTTCGATCTTGTTATTGAATTGAATTTGGGTTTTCTTTGGGGAAGGATGCATATGTTGTATGCAGGATTTTCAAGAAGAACGGCCCAGGGCCGCAAAACGGGGCTCAATATGGGGCGCCGTTTAACGAGGAAGAGTGGGAGGAGGATGATGGTAATATGATCGTGCCGAGAGAGGATGGTGATGACGACTATAATGATGCTAGGGAGCAGGAACAGGAGGACTTGCATATCAATGATTTTGTGCGGGTAAATTCTCTTCATAAGAAGTATTTCATTGTTTATGCTTTGAAATTTGAAAGATCCTTGATTGTGTTATTCTTTAGACATGTTTCCATATACCTTTAGCAATCTAAGAAATGCACATTATAACAGGAAAAATGATACTGATTTTAGTCACCTATAAATTTTGCATATACGTATTTCCTGTTTAACCTGAAATGAATCCAAGATAATTTTTTCTGGAACGTAGGTGCAGCATGCATTGAATGTCATATTGCTTTCTCCTTGCTTTCTTTTCTTCATCTACCAGGATGTAATTTTCTGTGAAGTTTCCAAGACTTATGGTTATTTTTTTTTTATTTTGCTTTTAGCAATTACATCTTCAGGTTGTTAGCTTATTTTCTTGTTCTCCATCTGAATAACTTATGGTGGTGTTACCTAGATCAAGGAACCAAGCAATAAACCATAATTCTTTGATATACATCATGCTTATAGGTTATCAGCATGGTACATCAATGTATAACACCTTATTGTTTATGTGGGTTGTATTTCTATGTATTGGTTTTCTCTTCGAGCCATACAATGCAACTTGGACTTAGTGACTATTCCCTACCCAACCACCCCTCCTCCCCTTGTCTTCCTTCCTTTTTCTGGTCTGTGCTAGATTGCTGTGAGTATCCTCGATTCTTTCCTGGAGTTTTCAAAGATATTTTCCTTGGTTTCACTCTTATAGCTTTTTTGAGAATTTGTTGACCCAATTAGTAAAGCAGTACACTGTAACAGTACAAGATTGTTGTTCTGTATGAGATCAGAATTTATTAATTCTTTGGTGTTTTATCTGGGCTAGCTTCTATTTTCTTTTTCGTTCAGATTAGACATACTTTTTGGCAGTTTTGAGGACATTGGAATTAATAAGGAGCTCAATTCAAAGAGATCAAGGAAAAGATCATTTCCTTGAGTTTTAAAAGATTTCATGATGAAAAAAGAGGAGTCAATGTTCAGTAGTTTGGCTTCCTCATTGGGCATTTACAAGATTTGAGTTTTGAGTAACGAGATCTCAGCTCAAATCATATATATTGCTTGGTGAGTTACATATAGCATATTTGTAGATTGTAGTTGGAGTCTGTGCCCAGTAGATTGACTTCCCTCCCTATAGGGCATTCACAAGATGTGACATTGGAGTAACAAGATCTCAGCTCAAATCATGCAAACTCATCAGATGTGTTATATATAATGATAGCACTATTTTCAACATTTCTAGATCATAGTTCTGCAATTCTGTTGATATCTGGTATTTGTTATGAGGGCATTGTCATGTGATTTCGTATTTTTATGTATGTTTATACTTGTATGTTTTACTATTTTGATGTTTACACAGTTAAGTATTAGATTATTGACGTTTAAAGTAAATATCATAGTTCAAATTGGTGTCTGACATGATTTTTAGTATTTTATACAAATCCAATATAATTTTATTCGCTGTAATTTTTAGCTGGAAAGATTGAAATCATAGATCTAATTATTCCAAATAATACAAAAAAAATTCTAAAATCTTATGCTATGCTTTTTCGGATTTTTGTATTTTTATTTTTTATTTTTTATTTTTTTTGCTAAAAATAGAGATGGCAATGGGTAGGATAGGCCATTATCTGTACCTACCATGTATTTATCTCGAGATGGGGTAGGGTAGATAGAGTCTTGAGACAATGCGAGGTAGGTGGGGTCTCGGGATGGGTAGAGTTAGATGAGATAGGTTGGACAGGTTGGGTCAGATAAAGCTATAAAAAATCTTTTTTTTTTTTTGCTTTAGGGAGGGGATTTATGAAGAGTTATATATATCTGGGTTGGGGGCTGATTTTACCATTACCCATGCCTACCTTGGATTTGTTGTGGGTTGGGTCGAATATCTGGTGGTGCGGAGTAAATTGCCACTCCCACCTCAAACCTTGAAGCTCTACTTGAACATGTTGAAACTATTGAAACTTTATATGCACAACCAAATATGAATTGATTTTTTGTACCTTGTTTATGCATGTCAAAAGATTGCTACATGAGAATGATAATATATTTAAATAGTTCTCATGTACAGTTAAGTTGCATGGTAGGTTGCTAGCTGGAGGGGGCAATTTATTTCACCCCACTGGTTTCCCGACCCGATCCTAATGGGGCAACTTTTACCTGACCTGTTCAGAGTTGTTTATGGGGAAGGATCTTGCTTCCAAAACCTGCAGCAGATATGGGGCGAATGTGGATAATGGTAAAAACCCTCCCCATTTTTTGCTGCAGTTGCTCCATTTGAGTTGGTATGTATACATGGTTTCCTATTACAAGGTAGGTGCAGATAATAGCCTAGTTGACCCATACCCAATCTATTGCCATCTCTAGTTAGGTGTGCATATAGGTCCAAACAACCTTTATTTATGGCCCAGGCACTCCTCTCTATTCTTAATCTAATAATCAGTGGATTTTTTTTTTGTTGCATTAGCTATACTCGAAAGTTGAGTGTAGATTGTTGGGGATATTGGTCTTCTGGTTCCTCAAGATTTACATGCTATGCTAAACCATGGTAGGCTGTCTAATTAGTCTAGAAGTGTATGGTTAGTTTTTTTTTCCCCATAAGGTTTAGTTATTTTCTTTGTATTAAATATATGAACCTAATTTATTTTTAATATTTCTAAATACCATCCAAATATGTGCCTATATATGTGGTTGGTGTATGAACTCTTTTTTATAAACTTCCTATGAATTTGATCTCCTGATTGTAGCTAGCACGAACCATGTGACTTTTATAGATAGCAAAACTATCCTTCTAATAGTGAGAAAAAAGGAACCAAAAGTTTTGGTGAAATGATTTGGAACTCTGTCAAGTTGCCTAACGTTCAAAAAACGAACCAAAGTTTTGATAAAGTTGATTCAAAATTTTGTTAGCCTATGAAGTTAGAGAACTGAATCATCTCCTTGAAATTTATTTATCTTGAATAGGGATGCCAATGGGTTGGGTCAGGCCGAGCCTAGGCGTGAAGGAAGCCTGATGTTTGAATCTCAAGCCTGATCTTGTTGGCCAAGACAGTATATATTTTCGGGCTGAAGGTGTTGAGCTTGAGCCCAACCTACACAGTACATGCTTTTAGGCCAGGCTGGGCTCAAAACCAGGCCCATCAAATTTCCTTACCATTTGTATAGCTCAGGCTTGGCCAGAAAATTGATCGGGCCTTAATTTCCAAGCTTGAGCGCGCCCCACAACCCTAAAAGCTGAGCTCGAGCCTGATTTGTTTCCGATCAGGTCTTTGGGCCATTCTGATCAGTCCATCGACAGCCCTAATCATGAATGATTTCAAAGTGAATCCAATAGATCTACCTGGTCACAGGGCCAAAAAATATTTCTTTTTCCTTCATGTCAAATATTGATGTTTTTTAGTAGCAACTATATGTGGATTATAAGAGACATCTTACAAAGATTGGTTAACCAATAATCTGGATAGTTTATGAAGATTTAGATGAAACATACATACATAGGTTTCCTAATAAATTATGTATATTAGCTTGTCAATCAAAGAAACATAGATATAGGTGCAAATACAGCATGATATAAATTTATCAATAGGACAAATATTGAATAAGTAGGATATGATATGGCTACAATATGACAATCAATGAATATGCATATAATGCACATTAAGTTACCATATAACATTCTATACTTCATACAACAGCATTGCCACTTATATATACAAAGTACATTTTCTCATTTAAATCATTATATCATAATCGATTCTCCATACAGTAATATCAATGTTGCAGATTTCAAAATACACCATTCATCAATAAAAGATCAACATTCATAAAAAAATAAAAGGAAAAAAGAAAAGCCATGCCCCTCACCTTTGGGTATTTGAAAAGTATCCTAAATCTTGAAAAAATGTAAAACTAAGATATATAAAATAAGGTCCGACATGTATTGCAGAAGTATTTGACAAAGTATAATACGTATCGGATATGAACATGGTGTGAATATTCAAGTATCGATACTTTCTAGTTGCCTGCTTTAGGTTAAAATGCGAAAAACCTTTCTTTAGAAGGGGGTATAGAAGAAGCTTATAGACTAGTTTATGAAGCACAGACATGGATATGGATATAGGATATGATACAAATAAGATGCATCAATGGGTACATACATATTCAACATATATACACATGTATATAAGACATTGAAATAGCATAGTCTATCCATTATGTGATAACATCGATTTTTGCAAGCTTGCCATTTAGTGATTATTCAAATCCATAGACCCAATCCATACTTAATATTTTTATGTTAACATTATAAACTTTGAAACTAGCCATTTATTGTGGAAGGACCAATATTAAATATAGAAAGAAAACATCCTTCCCCTCTTTTTGAGGGTATCGAGAAGTATCTCAAGTGTATTCGGAAAGTGTCCCAAGTTATTTTTTCTAATTTTGACAAATAGATACATGACACAGTTATTAGACATGTGCTCGAGAAGTATGAAATGAGTATTGATATCCAATACATATCTGATACGGACATGATGTGTAATTTGAAGTATCGGTGCTTCCTTAGTTTGTGCTTTGCAAAAAAAATTGGGATCATGACAAGATTCTCTGAATGTGCAGAGATCCAATGATGGGTAATCCAAAATGGCTCTTAGGACCTACTTTAAGTCACATGATGATCACAATTGTAAATCCAATATTTTATTTTTGTCATTCATCATTTATAAATTTTTTTCATATAAGTTTCACTGTTAGCATGAAATTCGAAGGTTCGTTTGGTTCATGGTTGAATTCTGCAAAATGAGAACAAGCAAGTCTATTTCTACCAAATTTGCAGTCCACATCAGCAACCAGTAGGTCAATATTTTAAATCTTGTGCACGTACTTACTCATGTTGCATGCTGTTACTATTTCATGAATTGGTCAGTTTAAAATAAACAAATCATAAGTTTCAAAGTCTTTAACTGATGTATCTAAAATCCTTTTTTTGATCTTTTTAATGTACATTGTTGGGTGACATTGCATTGATATTTTTTACCATTGTTATTTTGCTGTTGACTGAGATGTGCATTTGAACATCTTTAACTGTTTCAGAACCAATACATGGACAATCAACAAGCAAATGCTGCTGGTTTTATGGTGGGTCCTGATGGGCAGGTTGGTGCCAGCCATGAAGAAGATCCATCAGTTTTACTGGAGCAGAATCAGCAGATACTAAAAGACCCAAGTCTCAATAGTGACATTGTGGAATGCAATTATGAACCTGAGCTGCAGAACAGCCCAGTGTTCATTAATGACATGGGCGACAACACTGGCATGGCTGATAGGTCTCACACTCCTCCGGGCCAAAATGATGGATATGTGGAACTTAATGATCTTGCTGATGCTGTAAATGCAGAAGATCATCCTAGTGAAGACTCTGTAGTTTGCCCCTTAAGGACTTGTAATGATTGGAAATCTGTGGATGGAGGAGATGATGGTGTCAATTTACAAGAAATCCTTGATGTGGAGGAATTCTTTGACACCGTGAATGAAAACACTGACCAGCAGGAACCATTTCAGATGTCCCCAACAATTCAGGATAATTATAATCTGCAATCAATTGATCTCACAAATCCTGGAGCTGGTCATTGTCCTCCTTCCTGTCAACTGGCTGAGGAAAACACAATGTTTTATGATGCACATGGTAATGATCTAGGATTTAGTCAGGATAATTTTGCAGAATTGAATCAACTCCTGTACTCACCTGTCACTGATCCATCTGGGTTTGATACGGTGGATAAGTTAATGGCGTACTTTGATGCCACAGAGGATAATTTACATGGTCATACTGCTGGTTCTTTAGAGAAGTTAGGGTGTATGGATTCTTGTATCTTGGACCAGCTCAACCTCACTCCGGAGGTATGCTGCATCAGAATCTCAAATGAAGTTGCTCTATCCTTCAGTAAAGCAAGCATGTATTTATTGATGTATAAATGAGGTAACATGTCATATGATTCTTGTTTGCAGTTTGATGGCATCAATGCTCAACAAAACAAGGTTATCCCACCGGCATCAGAAGCAAATGTTACCAGTCACGCATCATCCTCTGTTAGCTTGCCTGATGCTAGTAATCAGCTGTATGGTAAAACTGCCGTCAATATCTTGCCAGGTATGGTTTGTGAGATCTAATGTTTTCTCCTAGGAAAGTGACTACACTTTTTGCATGGTAACTCTTTTAAGCTGTTTCTGTAAAAATCTTGATCTGGTTGGAGTCTGATTACCGTATGGATCACCCAAAATTTCCTTGTTTATAAATCATAACTTTTTTTCCTTATAAAAGGTAATCTCTGGGCCTATTTAGTTTTGAGTTTTGCACGAGAAGAATGAAAAAATTTGGTGATGATTGGTTGCATGCAGGCTAGATGGTCCAGGCATTTAGTTTGAAGATTTTCTCATGAACTGTTTCTTCTTTTGGGCTTACATGATGCTGTTCTGAATGTAAGGTCTTAAATTTTGTGGTGCAGATGTCCAGAGGAATGAGAGTAATGATAATACTATTACAAAACGTCTTGTGAACATGTTGGGCTCAATCTCTGCTCCCCCTGCTATTGCTGCAGAATATCCTGCTGGGTCAGAGAAACGTGTTGGACGAATCTCCGCAACCCACTCAACCAGTTCAATACATGTCACTACTGGGATGATCCAAATACGTGGTATAACTGTGACAGGCAGCACAGAACACTGGTCGTTGCCGAAGAACGGAGATATGAGCTTACTCCTTTCTTACAGCTTGGCTGGTGATGAAGTTAGAAAATCTATGCGTTTTGATTCAATTTCAAAGTTGCAGGGTGGACCAGTGTCAATGGTATTACGTGGTGGCTGCTATCTTTTCTTCCTCTCGGCATTAATTCTTACAATAAGCTATAAATTGGGATTGTGTATTTATAGCAGGTAAGTTGGTTTGTCTATTCGATACATATACATACTCTTTTGACCATGAGAGTAGAACTTTTAAAGCTCTCCAGGGAAAAATGGGCCCTAAAATGTTGGACCATATGGATTGCATATTATGATATTTATTAGTGGCTTTTTTCAACTAAAGCAAAGGGTGCACAGACTGACAGATATATGTTTCATTCGACAATGAATTGTGTGTGATATGTTACACATGGTTTTTTCTTACTCTCTGCAATTTCAGATATCATGTTATGTTAGTTTGCACGTTATGAAATTTAGATTTTGCGTTGACGGGAATATGCATGTTGGGTAAACTAGTGAAAACTCTCCATTTGAGTTTAAACTTAAAAATAGCTTTTCAGTTGAGTTTCATTTAAAAACAGCTCTCGACATAAATGATCAAATTACTTCTGTAATTATAAATCAATATTAAAATAATACTGTGATATTAAAAAATAATAATATCTTATTATAAAGTAATACTGTCTTGATGTAAAACAATACTACCTTATTATGATGTAAGGATATTATAAAATAGTATTTATTATAATACAGTACTGTCTTATTATAAAACAGTACTGTTTTATTGTAATATAATACTATTATAAAACAGTACTGTTTTATTATAAAATAATACTGCTGTATTATAAAAAAACATTGCGATATTAAAAAACAGTATTGCCTTATTATAAATCAGTACTGCGTTACGTATTATAAAATAATACCGCGATATTAGAAGACAGTATTGTCTTATTATAAATTAGTACTGCATTATTGTAAAATAATACTATTTTGTTATATTACTGTACGAGGATATAATGATCATTTCAGTTAGAAATGAAAAGTTTTTTTTAATTTATGTTTGGAATAAGGAGCTTTTTATAATTTAAACTAAATTGGGAGCTGTTTTTAATTTAAAACATAAAATGAGGATTTTTGTCTAGTTTATTAATGCATGTTTAGCATGTAATTTTCAATGTTGAATATTGCTGATGCAAAAAAATTAACTAGGATGGTTTTGATTGTGCTTGTGAGAATTAATGCTGCACTGTTAAACAGCAATATGTGTTTATGGAAAAATGGGGCCTTTTGTTTGGTCATATATGCAACTTTGATTTTGTGAATTGCTCCAGAAGTTGGATATGCCAGGATTAACGGCAATTTCTCTGTGCAAGGAGGTTCTACCAAAGTGTTGTCAATTTTTGCATCACTCTGGTAATTCAAAACCTATGTCCATAACTTTTGTGATAGGAAGTTGGATATACCACATGGAGATTCATGTTTCATTTCCATAACTTATTTTCCTTGCTTCTATTTCTACTCTGCTTTAAATCAAATAAATCTTTGGCACCAAAAGCTCTAAAGATTTCATGAACAATAAAAAAAAAAGTTGGGGGTTGATTCCACATGTTCTATCTAGCTCATTTATGGGTTTTTGAAACCAATAGGAAGCATTTTCTAAATTACTTTGCCACTGTCCAAAGATTTTTTAAGCATCCATGCCAAGAAGTAGAAATTGAAATAAGTAGGAGCAGAAATTGAAATATATATATATATATATATATATATATATATATATATATGGATCAGATTGCTGAGGGAAGCTCTTCGGTAATTCCAGTTGACAGAAATTTCAGCATTGATCAGAAATTTGTGCATGAATTGGTCCGGCTACACATTCCACTAATCCGCCATCCCAACTTTCGGGGTTTCTATATCTCGTCTGGTTCTAGCAAGACGCTAAACGGCAGCGCAAATTCATTCCGTCATAGCTCCGAACCAAGTCATACATAAAGATTAGCCACAGCAACTTACGCCAAATAACGTTTATATTTTTGTCGACCCTGCAACTCATATAACCCACTTCTTGGACGAACTGATATAATTATTAACAGCATGCACAAAAAGGCAGCTCTGGTCCTTGGATTGGTTACATAAAAATTAAGATAAATTATTAAACCGGATTTTCTGCAAAAAAAAAAAAAAAATCTACATCAGCTAATATACCATGGACCATTTCACCATGCACATAATTTGGGCCAGCCGATCACAACATAAGGATTTTATGATAAATAGGTGCAACTTTTGACAAGCTATGGATTTTCAGGGAAAACTGTCTGAATAAACCTTAAAAAGCGCCGTGAGTAGAATTCAGGATCTACTGCTGAGATGGAAAGGGAATCAAATTGAAGGGACTTGTACGCATGTTCTATCTTCTTAGTCATGTTATAGTCCTGCAAAATGTCAATGATCCCCAAATAGAGAACCACATCATAGACCTCATGGAACAACTGGGTTTTATCTTCTGCTGGAATATGCTCCGCTCTAGCAGGCATGTTAACCCCGAGCTGGATCTGTAGCCTGGTCGAAGTAACATTTAAAATAATGTTGTCAAATATGAAAATATTGAGGACAATCATCAGATCACAAACTAATCCTAGTGCACAAGGCCTGTAGCCTTAGGGTTATGCTTCTCATGGAAACAATCGCATGGTATGAATGAGCCACGCTTCTCAAGAGAATTGCTAAGAAACATTGTGAATAAAACAGCTCACCTTGCTGTGCCTGGAAGTAGCAGATCCACTTCCTCAAAACCAGCGGCTGATGCTCTTAAACGGCTGCCTCTGATATGCGGACCCACCACAACACTGTTTTCATCACTCCCACGTGGAACCAAAACCAGGCCTTCTGGGTAGCTAAACATCTCATCCTCTTGGACATCTGAAATTGAATAATAATTGAAGAAACTTATAATCATTTCCCAAGCAAAGTGGTTCAAGGCTTTTAGGAAGAGATCCATGCATATTCACACAAGCAGTAGATATTAGAAGGCTTTTACTAATATTAAATTTGACATTTTAAATGATGATGACATGGCTATCCTACATCAAATTCAACATCTCATTTTATATCCCAAGCATTCGATTAACACTTACAGATAACATGGTAAGTGCACCAGTTTCAGGTTTCTCCGCAAGTAAAAGCTAAAAACAACACTAAAAGGATTTCAAGACCATCAACTTCTTATACAACATGGCAAATGATTAAAAATATCACCGACGTCTAGCACTAGAAGGATCACGATTCTCTAAGATACAGAAGATTCTTTTGTTTTCTAGAAAGTACATGGATTCAAGAACCAAAAAAAAAAATCATCCTAGAGCCAGAAAACTCCGATTTCCAACCTCAAAACATGTCCAGCAATTGGGAGTGGCATGGTAATAGATTAAAGAAGAGCATACTACAAGGGCAGACTAATATATAAGCTTATATGCAAATACATTATGCACAATTGCACATATATGTATAAGAGAGATTTTGTCATCATCACGGTGCAAAAAAGGCAGAAAATTGGAAAACAATAATATACAATGGGGATATTATACATGAAGCTAGAGCAATCTGGTAGTTTAGGAATAGTGTTAACCTCTCTGCATATTAGAATCTAATATAACATTGCACTAATTTCCAGCATTTAGATTCTATTTTGAGCCAGTTTGTGATATTGGCAGCCAGTTTAGAAAGTAATATCTGAAATGTTCTTACAGAAATACCATCTTTTGAGCAAGTAGTCAATGGCTATAACAACCTTCCAAGTTTAAAGTCCGGTGTTTTTCACCTCAGTGAAGGTTTCAAAACAATTCTTAGATTCCCTAAATATAAGCATTTTTGTAATCTTTTGTGACCTGATATTTGTCTCTTTATCTCTTCAGTTCCAACAAAGCATGCATGTTGATAAGACTTGATAAACAGAGTCAAGTATGAAAATCCATTATCAAATAAATTGTGCATATATCAGGAAAAGAAATACAGGTAGATAGAACTGATGGGTCTCATTAAGCACTAGATTAAATAATTGATTGTCCTACGATTCCAGCATAATAAATATACTAGACTGTTTATGGGAACTCTTCCTGTTAACTTGAAATTCTAGGTCTTTCAATTGGACATATTTAGCAACTCTACAAAGAATTCACTTTTTTCTTCGTCTATTATAAACTTTCTCTCCATGAAATACGCCAGTTTTTCTTCATCTGCCTTCTACTAATTTTTGATCCTAGAAAAGAAGTGCTTTACCCAACTCAAAAGCAAGAACCTTAGTTTCCTGGTAGTTTAGTAGCTTTTTCTTCCCAAATAAGAACAATAAGAGCAGATAAACTAAATTCTACAATTTAGTTAGAGTGTCCTCACCTTCCTCTGAAAGGACAGTTAATCTGTCTGCTGTCATACTTCGATGATGGGATGCATGTGATCGCAAGTGCTGGGGAGCTCGATAATGGACTCCTAACAATAGGCTGTAATCCATTATGTGTTGTGTTTCCAAAAATTTGCTATCAATCTCAATCTGCCTGCAGGATAAATTGTAAGAGTGGGGCAAACATCTGAAGGTTCTATGAAACTATAATTCAATTCAAATATTTAAAAACAATAGGAATACCACCCAAAAGAAATGCCCAAATCTTGCACTCAATAATGGTATGCCAACATTTTTTACATACAATTAATGGCTATTGGCACTGTATTTAATTGAAGAAAACACTGAATACCGGGCAGACACATCCAGGTTCTAGAAGCCTAGAAGAACAGGTGCTAGAAAGTTGCTGTTCAACATAATATTCAAATCAGGGAGCACAACATGTTCATGAATAATTTTCCATAATCTGTAACTTAGATGTATCAAATAACTGCACCCTTATCAATAGGGCTTCTGATAGACATATAACTTCACTAGGCCAGTTTATGTATTCTGTTATTTGCAATTATTAGAGCTATTTGGAAGAATCTGATTGGATTTTCTCATGGCAAATTAAAAAGCAAACAATGGTTGCCTGCTTGAACACAGGTTGAATATCAAGCCATTGCAGGTACTGACTCCAAAATGTCACATGGACTCATGGGCTCCTTTGAATATGAGAATATCTTATCCCTAATTTTACACAGTTAATTTGAAATAACAAGAATGCCATTAGACTAGAATGTGATGTTGTCTTTCATAATCACAGAAAGTACATTTGCTTGGACTATCACATTGTCAGTCCGCTATCCATAACATACTAAGAAGTTGCCTTTCTCACTGCAATAAGAGTGCAGCATCCTTCTGACAGAAAAGTGTAACATCATTAAAAAAGAGTCATCTGGTCATACAGTTTTGCTACTACAAATCTGAAAGGTTGGCGTGAACATGTGAGAGAGACATATTGTTCAATAGCACATAATAGATTGTACTGCACATAAAAAAGTAAAGTTAAAAAAATTATATTTCTGTTACCAGTGAATCTGATACCAACCACCAGCCCCCTCCCCCCCAAGAAAAAAAAAAACTTTCTCCTACTCTCAAATTTCTGCTTTTCATCAACAATGTCGTTGGGAGGATGATTCAGATGTTCTTAATCATATTTCAGGAAAGCACCTTTTATTTCAAATATTATATCCAAAAAGTTTCCCATATAGATAATTATAAAACTAGCATATCAATGTCATTATTTCCATTCGAGTTAAAAGATTTTTTAATGATGACAAAAGCAAACACATAACGATTAACAATACAATTAAAAAGCTACTAAACTTTGAACACAGGAACATCTTCAAAAAGATTCTGGTTGTGTTATATGTCAACCATAGCATCACATGAAGGCAAAGAACTAGGCACAAAGCACATTACTATTTATTTCATGGAGCCAACATAACATAGTTTAGTATTCCAAGAAAGGACATTGGTATAACAGGCATGAATGACTTCATATTGAAAGTATAATAATGCTTCCAAGAACATCTCTTACTTCAGTAAAGCATCCTGCCAAGAAGGTTCCAAATAGAAGCAGTAGTTTAGATCCAAATCTTTCAGTGTTGTATTCTCATCAATTTCAATTTTGTCTGTAGAGCGTCCCAGGGATGACCCTTTCAAATCAAATCTTCGATGAATTCTCAATTCTGTGCAAAACATGTTTCCCATTACTACGAACCGGAACTGCCAATTAGAAACAATAAAGCATGAAAAGCTGCTTTAACTCTGGGAATGCAACATTGATGCCCCATAAAGAATGGCATCACTATAAAGCAATGAACAGGAAACCTCCAAGAATGCAACGGAATGGCATCACTATAAAGCAATGAAATGGAAACCTCCAAGAATGCAGCAATTATGTGCCATAACTTGCTGCTAAAATCACTGATAGTATCTAAGGCACATTTGACTGAGCACAGGCATTACCTTTTGTCCACTAGAAGGTTTCACCCTGTGGAGACCAAAAAATTTAGTTATGAGCGTATTCTCATACGTACGCACATGATGGTAATAGTTTGGAAGCATCCGCAATAGAACCTGCACAATCATAAGCTATTAGTAACTTCAGATTGTTCATGATTTTGAATAATCTAACCATGCAAAATATCCTCCAAAAGCTATATGCTTATGTGCTAGAGAGTTGATTTTTGACAATTGACCAAAGAACAGAATATCAAACTCCAGGAAGCAAATAATATAAAGGATCAGTATACACATATAGAAGTGGATACGCTATCGAACAAATAATATTTGCAAAACTAAATTCCAGGCTATGCATCACTACAAGAGAGTTAATAAAAAAGTTGCATAAAATCAAGCACAACAGCATCTCTTCAATTAGACTAGCACTAAGAGCAAATAAAACAAGTTGATTAGCTGTATATTACATGAGTCAATAATACCAAACTGGATTGTACAGAATCTCGGATATCTAGAAAAGATGATAAATTTGGGAAATCAAAAATTTGGGATGCCAGTCTTCATTGCAGCAGAAGTTTAAGATTATCACAAATATCTCCGCCATCCTCCAAACTTCCAAAGTAATGATCATATCTCAGAAATAACTGTCATCATAACATGATCATTACTCATTTGACAACTAAAAGGCTGACTAGGTTGGCTTTTAGCTGGCAGGCACAGAAAGGCTAAAATCTGAATACAAAGATTCAGAAACATAGTTATCATACACCAAGTATATTTTCGAATCATAACTTTCATAGAAACAATAACATATGTATATACAAAACAGGCTGATACCTTTGTATCTTATAACAGCCAGCAATCAGAATTTCCTTTGAAATAACTTCCACTTTTAACTATTGTCCAACTGCTACATATAGATCTATATGATATTTGAGGAGATAAACACACCTGTACTTCAGATTTGCGGAGCGTCTTGATCATAAACCGATCATCCTGAGAAAGAAAAAAGACGCTACCACTCTTCCCAGGAGAAGAAAGCTCTCTAAGTGCAGCATTTCCACAAATGGAGATCATATAATCTGCAGCATCTATCTTAAACATCTCCCGCAAGTTTCTGCAATCAAAAGATGAAATAAAAACATACCAATAAGCCTTACGTCAAGACACATTTGTCTAGTACAATCATATTCAAAATTATACCAATATATGCCTCCTAAAATGAAGATGCACCAAAGATAAGCAGACAAGAAAATAAATCTGTTCCAAAGCGGTGTGAGAAAAGCCAGACCAAACCAGCCTGCTGAACGAGGTCAGCTTTGTTTTTGACCAGAACTATTATAGTCTTCGACCAGCTAGAAATATGCTTGACAAGGCAGCTTTGTTTCTAGAACCAGTTGAACTGCATTAACTAGCTAATTTCAAGTAAGTCAGCCAGATCAGATATGCATGGATCTTGTGGCCTTTTTCTAGATGAAAAACTTAATATGAAGTCTGACATATCTGCTAGCAGGATGCTCGCTCAAATATTTTATATGTAAACCAAGCAAATCAACCATCCTGCTATTAGTTGTTTGTTGGAGTCACATAACTAACATATAAGTATAAAACTTAGCTGTGCACTGATGCTATCTCATTCAAGACTGGTTGTCAGAACCAGTTTGGATCAGAAGACTTTTTAATACTCACATAATCCCAGTGACATGCTTTATAGTACAGTCTATGCTATACTTCAGATAGGCACACTCACAAACCGCTCACACACTTTCTCCTGTGTTTGACTGCCCTGTGCTTATGCACGGGCATCTGGCTGTTAAGAGACGAGAAAAGCAGAGAGGCAGATCACGCCCATTCACTTGCCCCATAAAACAGGATTTTCCTAGCATGATGTGTTTACAATAAATCATAAAGGCTTCACATAAAACACTACAGAAAGATGATTGCCAATACGTTTAGGATGTTCGTGATAAAGGGCCAACAAACTAATATGGGTTCTCTCTCTCTCTCTCTCTCTCACACACACACACACGTCACATGCTGTCCAATTGAGCAGAGTGGTTGAACATAATATGTGAGGGAATTTGAAACTTATTCCTAAAAATGCACTTTTATGAAGTGATTGGTTAAGATTTCAATAGTCAAACTGCAACAAAAGCTAACAAGAGATAACTATATAAATACTAATGACATTGATGCATTAAAAAGACTAGGAGGTCAAAAACAATCATGACTTTTAATGAACAGATTTACACTTAGATACTAAGTAATTAGCATAACTACAGACATAAAAAAGTACTTTATATAAGAAATCACATAGAAAAATGCAGATACTAATAAATAGAACTAGCCAACAAAATGGTGAAAGCCCCTTGAAACTAGTTAACAATAAACAAACTAACAGAATAAACAAACAGAAAAAAAGTGTCTGCACTTCCTTACAAACCTAAAAACCATTGGACAGTAGTCTTTCCATTTAAAATCTTCTGCATGATGAGGTGGTGTCAGCTGCGACCCTGCTTTAGGAAAATTCATCCAAAAGCTAGCTTTGGGACCAAAATCTGATGCACGAACTTCACGCCTTTGTATTGGGGTAATTTTTCCTACAGTATACCTGAGCATTAAAATAAGATATACTGAGTATCAGTCTTCTGGAAATTTCCATTAACATAGGCAAGATACCTTGAGTATATCTTCCGCTTTTAATCAAAAGAAAATGCCAATATATCTTGCAGGACTTCTTAATGAAAAACAATACTAGGAAAATTATGAACATTTTTAAATATGAGACTGGGATCGTACAAATACTTCTATTTGTGAATCAAGCACTTGAAAAGCATACTAGTACATCAAGTCAAACAACCAATCTGAGGATAGCATCAATATAGATAAGCTAACATTCCCCAACGAAATTAGCAACATGAGCAACCACAAAAACAACACAGAATTTCAATATCATGACTTTTGAAAGCTTACAGGCCCATTTAGTCAAGGAAACCTGCTAAAGATAGTATCATATTTAATGATCTAATATTTGTGACTTTCATACTGATGTATCCATTAATCAATATCTCATTATCAACAATAATTAAAGTTGTGATAATTATACTGACACTAATGATATCCAGGACAGTGTTGATGATGAGGATCACAGTGAAAAGGACAAAAATAGTCACGAGTATCTTCCAATAATCCCCAGCAAGCAATACTATAAGCAAAATGTTTCAAGAAGTTATAAGAAACAAGCTAAATATAAAAATTGTAAAACTTAAATATCATAAAAAAGAGATCCAACAAGACATCTAGAACTGCAATTTATGGCTCCTGGAAGTTTGACTATGTTCAAACTGAAAAGATCGAGAAGAATTTAAAAACTCAATAAATCTTGACACATATTTGTTAAATCCGATTGTTTGACCTGCTTTCTGCAAGTAAACAAAAAACAATCATACTGCAAATATTTTTTTTCAAGTGTTGGAGATACTGCATAGTCAGTTCTATACTAATGCATGACGTGTTTGTTTTATGCAATCCATTAGTTTTATTATTTCCAAATTCACATCACAGGACTTACAGTTTGATGATACCATGCATCACATGTTTGCAATGATTTAGTGAACTGATGCAGTGCTATATTATCATAGCATTTGCTCTCAATTTTCAAGAATATCACTAGATCATAGCCATGAAGCATCTTTTTGGGCTTGTGATAAACAGTGGTTCACCAAGTCATCATGAAATGAGAATCTCAAATTAAAAGTTATGCAATTATCCACATAAGATCTCACTAACCAAATATTAGTTGCCGCTATCATCCATCAGAAGATGACTGCAATCCAACCCAAAACCACATGAACTCTGACGGATGATTGGAACTATTGCAGCCAACTAATAGATGGAAGTAAGTTTGCAAGAACTATGGCTAAGAAACAGAATTATCCTCCAAACTTCACCACTGGCTGTCAAGAACACCAAAAGCTAACTCCAACAGGTCTAGAATTAAGATCAGTTAACAACATGGATAACCTTTTAAGCACAAATCTGCAGATAACCTTTTCCATTTGATTTGAACCCAAAATCAAGGTGAGAGATTGTTTCATCCTCCTTTGCATCTCTAGAAAATCATATTGGGTCTTCAGTTCTTTATCCTAGATAATTACCCTCCTAGTACAGGATCTATCAACATCAAATTGATTTGACCACTACCATGAACCAGCACATCTTATTTCTTCATTCTTACATTTGTATCATTTTTTTATAGCATTTTTTAATCCGATTCTCTGTTATATTATGTCCATATTTTATTTTATTTTAGATTAATATTTAATTACGTGAGGGTGAGCGTTGTTGCACTATTAAAGTTGCCCCAGTGTGACCTAGGTGTCACGTGTTTGAAACACAGAAAGAGCCTCATCGCACCCAAGGGCACACATCTAATCCTCCCCAAACCCCGCACTGGCAGGAGCCTCATGCATTGGGCCATCCTTTTTTTTAATTAATATTTAATTCATTGTCCAATAAAAATCATTCTCATTCATGGTCAATATCAGCTTCATAACAAAATAAACTATTCTATTACAATTAAATTTATCTGACATTATGGAGGCTATATGTGATAAATATTTTAATGATGATAGAACAAAACTTTCAGTTTCTTTTCTTCAAGGTCTTATTAATTTTCTTTGATGCTTTAGATCAAGTTATGATGCATGTTAATAAAGGAAATTGACCTCAAATACAGGATTTCCTGCTCCAATTTGTTATCATTTCATCAAGGAAAATCAGAACATGACAGTAATACAAATACAAACATGCTATCACCGACTCATCAAGGTGGTAATAACTAATAAGACAATGATTCTTCAAATTCTGTTTACAAGATGTAGCAGAAACATACCATTAAGAGTAGTGGCATATAAAATGCCGATAACAACAAAAATGCCTTTAACTGATGCATACAGTCTTCTTCCAACCCCCGCATCTTTCCCATTACTTTCTTTTTTTAAAAAAAAATAATAAATTCTGAAACATCATCCATGATGTTACCCATCATGCACAAAATGGACATCTTATTCCAGTGTCAAATAAGCACTGAAACTATTGTGTTTCTCCAGAGTCTATATAACATCACCTAAGGATCAATGTTTTTCCCAAGTTATGTTTCTTTCTTCTTGAGCCAGGATGTTACATTAAGCAATCTGGTAGACAAAGGAACAACTAAGAATTGGTCTATCTTTACCTATCATCTGCAATAGCTTAACTTTGTCACAGTTCCCAAATAAAAGTACCAAAAAACAAAAGAATCAACAAAATTTAAGCAAATCAATTGTGCAAAATATAATATAATCATGCTCAGTAACAAGCAGAAGCCTATCCAATCATCACTTGTATGTCAGCCAAGAGGAATTTCATCAACAAACAGTACAGCATACATTCCCTAGAATACATATAGTGAGGAAGAGAGAAAAATATAAAGTAATGCAGAAGGAATGTAAGTAAATAAAGAAAAATAGGTGCAGTATTTTAAAACAGGCAAGGTCAGAAGAGAGAATATTGCCTGATTCCAAGCTGCAAACTAAGCATTAGATCATAACTTCTGTGACCCTTAATTATTGTCTCTCCAGGCTTCTTTATGTCTCTTGCTAGTTTCTTTTGACGCCTTTTTTCTTTTTTAGATAACATTGAATAGTTACTGTTGATTACTATTTCACTGATTAATACACCTTGCATGTATTCCCGTTCCAGGATTGGAACATTTTTATCAACCACCTTCTCATCATTTTCTAGAACAGATTCTCCAAACGTATCATTTCCAATAACTTTTTCAATTGCAACCTCAAGACTCCAGCGCCTTTCAAGAGACACTTTTTGGGAGCATGATTGCTCAAAACTCATTAGGTTTCCTTTGGGAAGAATACCAGATAAGCCACTACCTGAGTTCTTGGTCTGGCTGACCTTCATGTTTCCCATGTCAACAGAAGAAGAATGAAGGATACGTCGCCCATGGTTTTGCCTTTTCAAATCTGGCAACAAGCCTCGCTTGCTTAAAGCATCGATATAAAGCTCCTGTGCAGCTGGAATTTTGCATCCTTTAGCATAAAATGCTCCTTTTCCATCCTTCAAACCCCTGGTCCATGTTCCAACATAGCAGCCACCATCATTCCAGGTGTAGACTCCAAATCCATGAATCATGCCATCCAGCCAATTTCCTTCATATGTGTCCCCATTTTTCCAAGTAAGAGTCCCCTTCCCTGACATTTTTCCTCTTTTCATGTTGCCAACATAGATGTTTTCATTGGCCCAGACATACTTACCAGGCCCTTCTACCACTCCCTGAATCCAAGAACCTTCAAAGACATCTCCATTTGGATATGTTTCATATCCCAGGCCATGTTTGAGATTTAACTTCCACCGTCCCTTGTAGGTCAGATTATCTGGGCCAACGTATGTGCCTGTACCATGCACGTAACCACCCGAAAATTCTCCCTCATAAACAGCTCCTGAAGGCCATGTGATCTTCCCATGCCCATGCCTCATCCCTCTTCTCCATTGACCATCATATATGCAACCATCTGACCAAGTGTATTTTCCTGATACCTCTGGCATGTTGCCCAACAGTGTCCCAGAATACTTATCCCCATTTGGAAGTATAAGTTGACCAACTGTAAAACCAATCTGTGCAGTGGAAGAACAAGCATCTTGTCCATCAGCAACACTGAGCAAGTATTCTTTGTTGCTGATGCAACTAGTGTCGTAGGACAGTCTAGCACTTCCTGAACAAGAGGATGCTTCCACAACATCAGCAAGGGCCCCAGAGGATGACATGCATAATGTCTAAAAGAATTCGTTCCTTGGCTGAATCTAAACTTCGAGCATCCACACTAGTTTGAAAGAAAAAAGAAATGATATCAAAAACTTCATCACAGTACGCCAGCTAAAAGAAAAATGAAGCAATGGTGCTATCTGCTATACATCCAAAATTAAAATTGCATTCTCACAATGATTTCTCAGTTAAGTTCTGAGCAGTCAAAGAAAACGTGTTGCAATATATATTGCACCACCCTCTATACAAGTATGGTTTTTGAAATTCCTATCACAGTCAAACTACACATAGGCACCCTTTTTTGGTCCAGAATTTCTGTTGTTATTTGATTATAAGAAAAACTGTTATTTTTCGAAGTTCAAAAGTTTTTTAATTCCAAAAGAGATTGCACCTTCAAGTTCTGGTTTCTTGCAGACTGATAAATATTTTCTTGCACGTAAAAATTGTTCTGTTGCTTAGATACTGACTGTCTACCACAGGTGGGCATTGGCATCAAGCTGAACCATCAACAAGCCTATGCTATTACAGTATCTTAAAAATATATAGATCTTCAAGAATGCTTACACCAACTCCTGATTTACCGGACCTACTTTTCCACTGACACAATACAAGCATATATCATTATGGAACTAGAAAGAATCGAATAAACTGTCTATTTTGCTTTTTATGAGCAGATTACTTACAAGACATACTGCTCATAATATACTACCACCCTATTATCCTCATACTCACCATTCTTGACATCCACCAACAAAGGAACCCTAAATTGTTCAAGTCCAGCATTCATTTAGTCTTCAATAAACAGCAAGATGGATTTAACTACGAAAACCATACAATATGAAAAAAAGGAGACATCAAAAGCAACCGAAAGGGGATTATTAATGAATCTCCCGGACATTATTTTTAATACGTTTGCATGCCAAATGAAACTCAGCCAACGATTGATGTCTCCAAAAGAAAAATCTACTCTTCCAAAAAACAATTAACAACAATTTACCAACAGTGAACTAACAAACAAGAAATCTTGTTTAAATAATTTTAGTCAACTTTACGTATGACCAAGAAATCTTGGCTAGCTTAACCTCTAAATTTACCTCGATCCTAAAATCCTTCTAAGAAGCTTTTACACAATTATATTCAGATCCATCCAGCTCTCCCGCTCCCATATCTCCCCTAGGGTTGGTTAAAGAACAGTCTAAACCTCTCAAGAACAGAGTAAGCATCGTTTTCGCCAGCTCCCTCGGGTAAGAAGGTACCAAGAAAACAATGGAATCAAAGTGACCGTTCCTTAACCCCCAGTACTCAAGATTTCCAAATCAAAACCCTAGCATCTACTACAGCAATCACTATCTTTACAACTACAGACTGACAGAGAGAGATTACGATTACTATCGGCAGCTCTCGATGCGATGGTTCTCCAAGGAGATCCGTCGGCCGCAGGGTGATGGAAAGGCTTCGAGCGACTGCGATCAGGAGGGCTTCGTCTTCGGTCCGGCGAAGAGCGCGAGGCAATTCTTGGACCGGGGATTTTGGGGGGAGGGAGGTGGAGGAGAAAGAAGGCGTGGCTGGGAATTGCGAGAGGGTTCGTTTTTTATTTCATGGCACGGTGGGCTGTGTGGGGGTCTTTGGGATTTGGTGGTTGCTAGAAAAAGTTGCCCGTTGCTTGGCTCCGCAAAAAGGGCCCACCTCCCTCCCTTAGTCCAAAGATCCGAACTTATTTAATGCCTTATCACGAGCCACCCAATGAGGGATTTCGAATGTGGTGATAACCACTAATCTCACAGATACTTTCCGAGTGCTCGGTGCGTAAGATGGCTTGGGACAAAACGCTAAAAAGATTTTAGATTTGATTTAAGCCCTCGCGGCTTGAACCGAACCTAGCCATTGCACTACCCTTTGATATCCATTTTGACCGTATAAAAACTACTGATGCTCTCCATATTGCTAGAAGTATAATAGAGTCTCTTAAAATCTCTCAAAATTAGTACAGATTTCAACCCTTTAACAGGGTGTCATTGTTATGGACATGATCCGATCTGATACGTAAGATATTGTTCGCTCTGATCTATGAATCTTACGATTTTATCATTCAAAAAATATCAGAACGTATGTTCTTTTCTTTATAAGCATGAGTCTTTTTTGATTTAAAATCGATATGGAACTATTGATATTCTCCATATTATTAAAATCATAATAATTTGCTTGATTTGTCTAGTAGCATTTATTTATGGCTTAGAGAACAAGGAGTATGGGATCGGCAACAAAATTCCAAAAAATACTTAGGATGAGTTTGACATTATTAAATATTTAAATTATGCACAATTTAAATAATGAGATTAGTTTTGTTTGCATTATTGGTCTAATAATGATTCAATTAAAGGGTCACACAAGTCCAATTATTGGATACTATCAGGATAAATAATGCATTTCATATTTATATCAAATTATTGTTACATGGAAACGTAAGGAATTTTCTTTTCGGTCTGTATGTATACCTATCATTCCCTCCAGACCCCAATCTCCCTTCCATTATCCAAAAAAAAGAAAAAGAAAAAGAAAAAAAGATCTACAGTGGTAACTAGGATTTGTGATCCTTACGTTTGTTTTCTGTCTTGTTATGTATGTGCTCTGGCGAATGGTTTGCGGAATTAGAGAAAGGTTTTCATTGTAGAAAAAACATGGACCCTTCGAAATAATATACAAACTCAAGCCGGAACTTCATAGAGTTTTTTTTTTTCCTCTTCAAGGAAAGGTACTTCATGGAGTTCAAAACTTGGCGTGTAGCCTTTTTCAATAGCTGTTCTCATCCATCTAAACTTATGATTAACTTATTGATTTATCCTTTGTCGTTCACAGCTATCAAAAGTTATGATTAATTTATTAATTTGTCTTTTTCTGTATCTTGGCATGTAAAGAAGAACGCTCTAAAGCCCCAATGGATTACTAAATAGTTTCTTGACGGCGCTGGTTGCTAATGGCATGAGGAGATATCTGATTCAACCAAACCCCAGCTATAAACCACAGAAATCTCGTGAGTTGCACCAATATTTATACTGCACCTCGTCACTCGTCACTCGTCACTCGTTAGTAAAGAAAAAAAAAGTTTGTGGCAGCTGGCGAGAGTCATCTTTTCAACATCACCATTTTTAAAGTTTAGCTGAGGATAGCTTCGGTGGATATCATCTATGTGAGGTTAATTTGGAAGACTAATCATCGAGTTATCAAGAGTGATTCAACTATGATTGTAGGATGGACTTGGAGGTAAGTGGAGGTAGCGATTTCTCACCTCTTTTTGTATGACATCCGAAGGCTTACGAAGAAGTGTTTCTCTAGATGTCAAGCATTTTTATCAAGAGATGAATAGGACGGCAGACTAAATCTTTTGTATGGCTAAATATGTAAGAAGACTTTCATAGATTGAGATAGTGACTGCTTGAGTTATTTTTTATGATATTTTATTTTCTAAATTAGTTGGATGTATTCGTGCTAGATGTGCATGAATTCTTTTTTTTTATCAAAAAAAAAAATAATTATTGATTTCTAATATAATTTTTTTTCTTATAACATAGCTCAAAAAGCAGTTGGAGATGAATATTACAAAATTATCAAGATAGAGCTTGGAAAGCTTGACAATAGACAGAAAAAGATTTTTCGGTTGACGAATGACCAAAACTGAATGATAAATATTATGCATGTGAAAGTTACGTTTTAATTTTTTGCATCAATAGCAATCATTAACAAATTAACAGAATATTTCTTAAGTGCGCTTATGTGAAGAATAAGACATAAAAGCTCAGAATATTTAATCAGTCAACCACCTCACGGCATCTAATAAAGTGCTCTCATCTTGCATAGTCCTTGTTCCAACCATTTTCTGTAGTTGCATTGCTTTCTCTTATGCAAGAATTGATCCTAGTGCATCTTGGCACGTTGAGTGGTTGCTATTGTGCTCTTCGAAAGAGTGCTTTCTTAAAGATTGGGACTCTAATTGAGTCCATTAGGCAATAAGTAATATAGAAGGTACCACCAAAATGTTTGCTAAGGAAGAGGGGAAAGAAAAAATGTCCACGGAAGTCCCTATACACATTTTTATCCGTACTTCTCAACGCCAAGGAATATGGGCAATCATGTTGTTTTAGGGTTAGGTCTTTCATTTTAACAGATGCTAAATCTTTAACAGAAATCTTTATGTCCAAACTGATGGCCAAGAAAATGAAAGAAAAGCAAAGTAAATCAATAAAAGAATAAGAAACTTGTACAATAGCATGGATGAAGTGGTACCGTTCAACTTATCCTCATTCACTCAGAGTAATTGTTTTAACTTAATTAAATAAGAAAAGAATCAATTATATATGTCAGACTTAGCATTCTTTTTCATGCAGCCTGGATTGTGCATATGAAGAGATAAGAATGACTGAAACGAACCAAGCTAATAGTCAGAATGATTGGAGTGAGTCATGATAATAATCAGATTGATTAAATAAAATAATTAGTATGAAGGAATCCGACCTCACGAATCTAAACAAATCCAAACTCTCCACCACATAAAATAATACAAACCCCTATGTATATAGCACATTGGCCCAGAATCTTATGAAGAAAGAACTAAAGCAAATAGCAAAATGGTGAAGAGAAGAAGAGACTTAGAGTAGCTTTGGTTGATTCGTTTATATTCCAACACTATTTAAGATGTATTAGAAGGATAAACATTTATAGTTAGATTACTCTTGACCCCATGTTTTTTTGGATCTAATATATCATCATTTTACTATTTAAAATTAGGAATTTCATATTTATCTTGTAGTTGGGTTTGACATGCGAAGAGCTTTCCATATCATCTTCGAAGCAAGACCACTTCTAAATGTGCAACATTAGAGCGCCTTGCTAGCATTGTACTTCCAAGTCACATTTAAAAATTCAATATATTGCTTTTAGCCTTAAGTTTTATATCAATCATTTAAACATGTTGCATGAAATCTTTGTTAGGTTAGCCCTGCTCATAAAGTATATTAGTCGAGTACAGCCCGAAGCCATCTAACACAACCATTTTTGTACCGTAAATGAAAATTCGAATAGAAGTTATAAAATCCAATCCAATCTTCTTAATTTTTTCTATCTTGCCATCACCACAAAGACTATTCTGTTTGATAAGGGAGGTATGCCAACTTCTGCACTCACCTCGACAAAAAGGAGAACTTTGGTGATTTGCTAAAAGGTTTTCTGCAATCATGTTAGAGCTGAACATCTCCATCATGGTTATGCATTGAACCACACTTTTTCCCAGTTGGCTAAACTGCTTAAGAATCATGCCTTTGCTCTTTAGCCACGAGAGAATAACTCTTTTTTAGATGCCATCCTTGTTCAGTAGAATGTCTGGCACACCACACATATTCCCTATGATTCTTAATTTGCTAGTTGTCAATTTTTCTTTGCCAGGTGGTTTGTCAGACAAGCATATATTTCACATTGCGACAGATAAGGAAGATGCCAAATGTCTGACTATATGTTTTTTAGATCACACTTAACCCAGAGTCTCATGAGTTGCGAATTACTCTCTCTTAAAAAAAAAAAAAAAAAAAAAAAAAATCCATGACTGCAGTAGAAGGGAGAAGGGAATAAAGTGCATCAGTGATCAAGAACACTTAACCAGCGCCAGTTTTGCGATGGTCCACAATTTTTAACCATTGTGTTTATAGCTCATATTCAAACTAGATCTTTTCTTATAGTTGTTACCCTTGACAAACCAAAGCAGCTTCCTTACATCTTTCAAGATACTAATATTCACAACCATCAAGTTTCTCGAGTTAATGGGTGCAAATTGGCTAAACACTAGAGCGAAAACTTTCCTACTGCTGTTCGCAGCAAACCCTACAATCTATACTTGGAGCACGGTGTCCATAACATTGTTCAGCATCATAATCCAGCGACCATTTCTCAAATAATATGAATGGAACAGCCCATGATATCATATGCCTTGTTTAACAATAAAAGTAATAGAAATTTTCACTTGATAGCATAATTATTGATAGCCAATAAGCTATCTGCAATCCAATATGCACATAAGAGAGGTACTAGTATAGAAATGAAAACACTTCCTAAACACCATGCGAAAATAAAATCATATGTCCTATAACTCTTAGCTCAGCTGATTTGTATCCTTCCCTAAGTTAAAAAAGATCTCAGCTCCAAATCTTAATGATAAAAATAACACCATTCACAGCCAATGATGAGGGGAAAAAATTCTAACTCCAATGTTTTCATTTTTCAGAGTATAATACCTGTCTTTCACAACATAATCTAGTGGAATTACTAGGTAAATTGGATGAAGAGCGTTGGATAGGATCCAATACCCCATGGTATCACTCCAAACCTAGTCCCACTTGGGAACAGCGGAGTAAACAGCGAAGTGCGATGGATCTTATCCCAACCCTACCGCCCTTGGGAGCAGTAAATGGGGCGGTCTTCGGCATTTTTCTTATCCATTGCACCAACAAAATGGTTGTGGAAGCAGGCAAAAATGTCGGCATGTCTTTTTTTGACGGGAACAAATGTCAGCATATACGTCAACTTTTTGACATTAAAACTTGGACGAAACAACTCTGCGGCAGGATTGGACAATTACAGCTCTTGCTAGGTGCTTCCACGATTAATAAATAACGTCTTTCTTCTACTAATAAAACCAAACAAAACAGGAAAAACGTCGGCAAGTGTCGGTCGCCAAAAAGGCTTTTTTAAGCACCACCATCTCATTCGCCTCCCCAATCACCAGAAGCTTATCCTTCTCTTTGTTTTGTAGCGAAGGAATCCGAATCCGAAGAGCAGGCCTCTCGTCACGCTTCGAATTCTTAATTGGGTTTTTATTTGTGGGGTTGGCATGGGGACGGTACACGGACGAAATCGTCCTGCCGGCAGATGCTGACCCGTCCGTTTGTCCGACAGCAGCCATCTCACCAAATCTGAAACTTTTACTCCGGGGATCTAAAACTCACACGGTGTCTGTTGCTTTTCTAGAGAGAGAGAGAATAGTCATACTATATCATTTCACCGCCCCGTAAGGTCGGATTCACAAATCGAAACGCAAATCTTTGAACTCACGTGGGTGAAGCAAAAGTTGACATGAAAAAGAAGGAAGTCGATGTCTGTAGCCCACACAAAGAATGACGGAAAAGAATGGATTAGGACAGAAGGTAGGAGAAACAAAGGTGGAGATATGATCCAAACTTCTGGATCAGTTGGTTCCGGTGCGGGTTTTCTAGATATAAAGATGGAGCTCCAGCCCAGCATTAGTTTCTTTTGTAGTTAAAAAAAAAAAAAAAAGAAAAAGAAAGAAAAAGAAAAAATGAGAGACCAGGTGTCATTCAATTGATCAAGAAGAAAGTGCATCATGTTTGTGGTGCATCACATAAATATTTCGAGTACAACATGAGTTACATGATGAATGGAACCTGCAAATCTGATTGATGTAGTGCACCAGTGTACCAAGTATGAGGTATTATTTCTCATTGGAGCATTTGATGGTGAGAACGAATGATATTACTGAGTGGGTGGTAGGGTACGTTGGGACGTTGATTTGACCCCAGGACCCATATGCACCACAAGAAGGATTTTCCAAGCAACATATACATAATGCACGCTAAAGGGGCGGTAGGCAAGTGAGTTGAGGTATCACAATTAACATGGATCGTCCAATCTTTCACAGTGAAATCATAATCCTTTTAAATTCCAGATTGAACAGGAGAGATAAGGTCACAAATGTCCATGTATTGTGGGAAGGTCATGATTAACTAGGTCCAATGCATCGTGCAGTCCAATGTACCGTATGAGACCCACTCTGTAACTATTACGTAATACATAAATATAGGGCCATGATCAGGAGGCTAGACCCTGAAGTAGAGAGGGTCTAATTCTCTTCAAAGTGAGGAAGACATGGAACCTCTATAACATAAATTGTGTCCCTGCAAGAAAAAATGGAATTGAATCTTCTTGTCAATTACAGTTAATACCATAGATGAAGCCGTTAAGAATCAGATCAACTTAAGCCCAATCTGACAAGAAATTAGTCAACCCTATCCCAGTTCAACTTAACCACACTTTGACCGCTCAAACTTAATTTGACCTAGCCCAAAACTTTTCAACCAGAACGGAATTTGGTTTAAAACGAGTTAGGTCAGCTTAGATTGGGTTAAGGAAATTTGGTTTAAGCTGGGTCACGTAGGCAGCTTTAGCATAGAAACATGAGCTAAGTTTTGAGTTTTTTTTTGGATTAGGAGCCATACAAAGAATATGGATTGATAGTCTGTTATCAAATTTCAGATTAGATTCAAGTTGTTTAAACTCTCAACTCAAAATCCAATCTGAATTAAAACTGAGTCCAGAATTTTCATCCCAAGCCCAATCCATGTTTAGTATTTGCTGTTGGCTTAAGCAGACCAAACCGTAGATTTGATCAGGTTTAAATTCTAATAACCGCAACCCAAATTGCAAAATTACAAGATAGGTGCCAAATGGTGATACAATTGGCTGCCGGCCAGAGTCTATAATAAGCTTTGACTTTCTGTGATCGCCTCGGGTTTAGTATATAACCACTTTGCTTAGCCTTTCCTTCTAGGCCAGTTCCATGGGAGATGGGTTGCCTAGCCTTTCTTTGTTTAGAACTTGCGTCGACTAATTCTCCAAGCATGTTCCGGAACTGGGCATGTGACGCACACATGTTCGCCGAATATTGAGGTAAAAGAAAAGCCCGAGATAGGTGGGCCAAGTGACCTGCAAAACTGGGAGACTAGCATTACACCTCAGGTGAAATTCTTTGTACACCGCGGGTGGTGTAGAACCACACGCACCGCTCGTAATGATTGGCTCACATATGAAGTCAAATTTTTTTTTTTCGCACGCCGCGTCCGACTTTGTGTGTGAGCCAATCACCGCAGACAATGCGCTTGTTCTGCACCGCCTGTGGTGCACAAAGAATTTCTCCACACCTTAGTATTGACTCAACTGGACTTAGGATTGGATATCAAGAGCGCAAATGCTGGACGTATTTCTGTTGGACTGATGAGGATTAAAAATTTTATTGGACTATATAGTGCAATTAATAAAGAGATATACATTTAATGTAGCTTAATTTTTTTCAAAATATATTTTTTCTCTTTTTATTCTATTTTGCTCATGCTTGATCATAATGTCATAGATAATAACAAAATATCATAACAATCAACAGAATGTTATAGAAAATAATAGGACGTCATAATAATGATATAACATCTTATTGTATCCTATAAATAATTATTAAAAAATAATATTACTAACACAAGATATCATACCAAGCATATGATGTTGTAACATTATCTGGGATGTTATAGGATTTATAGAAAGTCATATAAGACATCAGAAAGTAATAACAGTCCTCTATTTTTATTCTATTACACCCTAAACAATATATGATTTTTTTTATTTTTTATGACCTTTTGATAATTATTCATAGGATGCAAAAAAAAAATCATATGCATGCAAAAGAATGTTATACCATTATTATGACATCATGTTATTTTTTATGACATCTTGATAATTATTCATAAGATATAAAAATATGTCATAAGATATAAAAGGATGTCATCTCATTAGTATAACATCAAGTTATTTTCTATGATATCAATAGTATTTTAGTCAGAAAAATTTTGAGAAAAAAAATTAAGTTTATTAAATACCTACCTTCTTATTAATTGTATTAGATGGTCCAATAAAGATGGAGTAGTATATTTTTTCTCCACCAAAGATGGACAAAGAAGTTCTCATACTGCAAAGAACCAGGCAGAAACCCACTGTAATAAACGCAGCATTAAAAGGGCAGTAATAGGCCCAGGCCAATCAAACCCCATGGGCCCATTCCCGGATACCGCATATCCCACAGAGGGGAGAGAGAGATTGAGAAGCCATCATCTATGATAGTCATCCGTCTCGTGTCTCATTCTTAACATTCCACGCGTGTCAAGTGTTTATACTGACACCTAGCGTTCTCTTTTAGGCTACGTTTCCTCTCTTGTTTTGTCAAGTCCGGAACCAGGAGAAGCAAGCCACCAGAAAGGAAAACCAATAGCCCATGGCAGAAGGAAGCGGAGGAGAGTCCTCATGGATGTCCAAGATGAAGAAGGGAGGGATTTCATTTGTGACCTCCCTTAAGGAAGGTTGGAGATACGCAAAGGCTACTCTCACAGGCAAGGTATTTGTGATGTAGGAGGGGTCCTCTATTTCTTATTGTAATAGAGCTTATCCTCTATTTCTTATTTATCATAGAGCTTGTTTCCGTTGATTACCAGCAAGTTTTATTGTTGAACAGGTGAAGAAACTGACGGCCAAAAATGAGAAGGAAGCTAGTGAAGCAGACCTGCAGGCAGCTAAGATGCAGGTGGAAGCAGCAGATGAAGCAGAGAACCAGAAAAAACAACTGCAAATGTAGCAGAGAGTGCCTTTCCTTGGATAAACCAACATATGCTTAGTACTTTGCTTTTCCTAGATGTACACACTCTAATGCATGCTATGCTGCAATTTTTGGAAGTATGGATGATGATATGTGCACAATAGCTTTCTCATATTATCAACTCGCATGTAACTTTTTCCTGCTCACAGTCAAAACGAGAAAACTTGATAGGATGAACAATTCCATGACAAAAGAAAATCCTAATATTTCATAAAAGCAAGTTGACAACTCAGAAAAACAAAAGGGAGAAAAATATAATAGTATAGCCTGTCAGGCATGGACCCATACAAGTAGTTGAATACATCAAGAATCTTAATATTCTGGTTTGAAAAGAAAAAGATGGTAGAGATGTCAAATTTGCAGAGGTTTATGCTTCCACAGAGCTGGTCGTGAGTTGTGACTCCAGTTCAAGTCACCCAAGTTGATCAGCTCAGTAGAGAGGATTAGTTCTCTCGGTTGGATGATTTTAACACCATAGGAAATATTCTCCCAGCGATCAGATTGGGGCACTCTGCCCAGTTTGCAGAGAAATCCCCTACAAACGATTGTAGGTGAGATCTATGAAGTACAGACTTGGAAAGAGCTCTTATGATCCCCTGCTCTATCAAAACATGGTCTTATCCAAAAGGCTAAGATTCTATTTATCCAGACGATGCGGTTTCCAAGCATTCCTATTTCCTTAAAAACGGGCCCTGAAAGTATGTTGTCGAACAATGATACAACAGCAAACCTGATCAGATCACTCGGTGTCGTGCGTTTAGATGGGCAATTTGGTCGCCAGAAATTGAGAAAGATGAGCTTTAACAGTGCGCCCGGTAGCACAGGGTGACTTCTAGTCACCTGTGTAATGGTATCTGTGGCATAGGGTGCATAATACCTGGTTCAGATCAGACCATCAGGCATCTTTATTTGCACCGAGCTGTTGTTTGCAAGCCAGATGGCATTATGGATTCAAATGAGCGCACTGGCTTGCAAACTAGTTTAGCATGTGTTTATTGTCATTGATCTAAGCAAGAAAGTCCATAAATCTGACCTGTTTCATTTGGCAAGAGATTGACAACAGAACAATGCCAGCGTTTCATGGTCTGATGGCCCTCGAAAGCTTGGAGATGGTATGAGAAACTAACAACAATCACGTTCCTCAATCAAAACTTAGTGCAAGTTTCGAAGCATGATAGCAATGGATTACTCCATTTGATCAGAGTATGACTAACCAGACCGATAACCTTCTGTAATTACTCTCAACATAAAATTAACACACCTAAATTGGCATCAACTTACCGGCAAAGGTAATTTGGGCATATGACAGATCGACTGCAGAAACCTAGAGAAAGCTTGTGCCATAGACCAGGTTGTTTTAAGTCCACAACCAAAAGATACCACCACCACTGTTCTAAGTTGGAAGCAGTAGATGAAAATTTGCCAGAATAGGGTCTTTTCTCGAATCAAGCTTTTCCGATACGATAAATCACCTCTAGAGGCAGCAAACACACAAGTCAGATACAACTCAAAGAGGTTTATTAATAGAAATAAGACACTACCTCATTAATCTTCTATCTATAAGCATGTCTGCCCAAAGGAAAAATCACAAAAACCATCTAGAGAACACAAGAATACAAAGCATAGCATCCAATCAAGCAAGTGATTAATAACATGGTGCCTCTTAGAGAGGTAGTTATCCTGGTACAAATAATCAAATCAGCAACTGTTTGCAGAAAGGATGAGGGTAAAAAGAACATGTACACAAGCACTAAATTTGAAAGTTAGAAGGACAAAGGACAAACATTCCTCTACATCTCACTGTGCTGGAACTCTGCTCTTCATGTGCAAGTAGGTACCAGCATATGCTTTTGACAGAACCTATTGAGAGCAGAAAATTCATTACATATAGGAAGAACAATATTTCTCCTGCAACAAATACATCAGTATATGTTTAAAACAAAATGATCATGTTGAGGCTGTTATCTATGATGCAGTGGGTAACAAAACATCCAACTCTAACTTTTAATTGCAGTTGGTTTATGAAGCTGTTGACTCAGTTATATATTTACAGAAAAGCGTAGTGGGAAGTTGGAAGCAGATTACTTACTTCAATCGGATTGTTTACATGACCTCCTGCGAAGAGAGAAGGATTTTGAAAGATGGTTCACTTAATTTGCATAGACGTTCAATCTTACTTGAGCAGTGACTTCTGGGTGCAACTTAAGCTCAGCAACATATTCACCAGTTTCACGGATCTCTGGAAGGGTGACAATCCGTCTGTCGACATCCCTATATAAAATCGATAAATTTGGACTCAAATAATTACCCAATAAATCAATTATAGCATAATCTAGCTGTGTTTTCATTCTAATATCATACCTATTTAGCTGTGCTTTGATTATGTCAACAAGATCTTGCGCAGTAACACTAAAAGAAATGGAAAGGCAATGACTTGGGATTAGATTATTGTAAGTATAACATGTACAAAATAAGTCAGTTCTGTTGGACGTCGTAAAACTCACGTTCCAAAAATTTGTTTTCCTTTGCCACCTTTGCGCTTCACCTTAAAAGCTCCAACTGTTTGGAAAATTAGAGCAAGTTGTTGTGCCTCCTCTTTTACCTGATTCAACACAACTTGCAGAGTGAGAATTTCATTGACATACATGAGAACATGTGCATTTTATATTCTAATGAATAATGAATAGTAAGTTTCTGCTGTTTGAAGTAATGTGATGCCTACATGTCCAGGGTCAGGCAAAAAATAATTAAGGTAATTAAGTTTTCTTTATGAGCTGACTGAATTCTCAATCTATGCCGAAAATAAAATTGTTTCACACGACAGTGCAACTTATTACTAAATACTCAGAGAACAGAATAAAAAGAGAAAGGGAGAGTGCATTTCTGGTAAGTGAAAAAAATGGTGAATTGAGAGTCGTGCAGATCAGTACATTTTGGAGTATTATGCAGCACCTAAGTCATGATCAGCTGATCTAGCATGATATGTGTCACATGAAAGAACCAAAAGTTTACTCAATGAAAACACTGCAAAGTGAATATATTCCTTAAGAAACACATTTGGAGTCGGAACTATTTCAAAAACATGGACTTTATGGGTGCTAAATGACCGCTAGCTAAATGTGAACTGGAAACTGGAAAGGTTAAATTTTCCAACCACATAAAATATTTAAAGCCAATTGATATACCAAGTGTGTGTGAAAATACATACACATGCTTGTTATGCTCCGTTGATATTTCTTGAAAACTTTAATATTTTACTCCTGGACAATGAATGACAGTAAAAATCTCTACACAATGATGCCAGGAAAAGAGACAGTTTGAGGAATCTGAATCACAGTATGAATCAGCAATATTCCAAGATTATTTAAACAAATATTGGAAAGGTATACTAACAAAAACTGGTCCTATGTAAGGTCTGAGAAAGTAATTAGCCACACAGACAGCAACTATTAAGAATATACACATATTTCCCACTGAATTAGTTATTAGTTTTCAATTCTCTATAACAATCTTCGGATAAATGGGACTATCTAAACATATATTATGTGACATGTAAGAAAGTAAACCTAAGTTAAAAGTTTGATATCTCAAGAGGGAGGATCATCATGATATCTTCTTTGGCAGAAGACATCTCTTTTTATCAAAATACACTGAGATAGATGGAACAAGGCTCATTAATCATTGTTACAGTTAAATGATAAGTTCAGGTGTAAAATTCATTACCCGCTTTTTCTCAGCCTCAATTCTCTCCTCCTCAATCCGCATTTCCCTGAAGTGGGGAAATAAAATTGTTATCTAAATATTCAGTATGTAATGGAGAACACTATCAAATATTTATGTAAAGAATGGCTTCATGTAAAGAATGGCAATTTTTGCTTTGTAAGGTACTCATAAATTCTAAGCACCATACTTACTCAATGAACATGAAAAAGAAAATCAAATGATATAAATATTTCATATATTTTAGGCATGAAATTCATGTTACTATATGCAGATCTCACTGTTATATCACATTGTTTTTGAAAAGAAATGATAATGCAAATATTCGCAATAGTTAAGCTTAGGTGTATCTAGTACATATAAGGAAGTCGTCCCATTGAACAATTTAGAATGAGAGAACCACCAAATAAGTGGATCATGTTTGGTAGACTGCACATTTTTCTCAGCTGTAGGCATCAATTATGAGGTCTAACTATTTTTGCTACATTTAGTAGTCTGTAATGATTAGCAGCTCTAGAACTAAAAGTTGCACTCAAATCAGAAGCATATCATCTGTTCCAATTGTTGTTGGCATGTCTATAGTTCAAACAATGTCGTAGGCTTCCTGTTCTAAATGCTTATTGCTAGCTCATACATAGAAGTACTTTCCCAGGAAGCTTATGTCTATTGCAATTTTATTTTCAGTCATCTAAAATATCTGAAGATTCTGACTTATTTGTCAGGACTGTTGATTCTTTCAAATGCTCCTTTGAGTTGTGTGACGCATCTAAGACCCTAAAACAGCATATCAAATGGTGGATTTGGACATGGCTTGACCCAGACTAAAGCCAATGCTCCAATGGCTTACTCATTTTGCCATTATTTTCTTTTCTTCGTTGCCATTCTCTTTATCTATCTTCACTTTCTTTTTATATTTTCCTCTCTTTTTCTATTTTTTCCTTTCACCTTTTCTTAATCTTATTTGATTTGTGGTAGACCATCTTCCTCAGTGTCAAATAGTTAATCACTTTATCTTCTTCAAAATTGCTTCGAACCCTTTATATTAATGGCAACAGAAGCATGCATTAGATCATTAGATGTCTCAATGCATCTAATATAACATCAATGTTCTTTCAACCCTTTTTATAATGCCAGCGAAGAAGACTACATGCAGCCGCCACGCTGAAAGGAACTGAATTTAGTAGACCAATCAAGCCCTATTTCTCAATCTTCCTAGTTCATTCGCTCGATTCATCTCATTTATCATCTAAAGCAACAAGTTACTCTATGCCGTCCAACCACAAATTGCCATCCAAGGATATTAACTTTAAACTTAAACCATGCCCTCGAAAATTTCTATTTTCTGCTACTGTCGATTCTATATTACATCACCTGCGTAATAATATAATTTGAGCATTTCCCTGATAAATTCCGCAACTAAGCAAAATCACCAAACTAAAATTTCCCCCCAGCAATAAGGAAATAATGCTATATAAGAGTATCTGAGTGCTGAAATCAAATTATAGAGACCCAACCCAATTGTTGGATAACAGAGAGAACAAGAGCACAAAGAAGCGAACTTGAGCAAGAGAGGAGTGACGAGCTGGGCCTTCCCCGTGGGGAGAAGGTAGTTGCGAAGGAACCCGGCTTTCACATCCAGGAGCTGCCCCTGCTTCCCCATCCCCGGGACGTCCTCCTTGAGAATAATCTGGCCAAAAGTGGCGTTCAATTAATCGACCAAAGGCCTACCATACCATCATCGAACACGAGATGGCAAAAAACGCGAGGAGTCGGCTCACCTTTCGAAGCTTCTTGGCTTTCTTCTGGGCCACGATGGGCGCCGCCCTCCCCGTGTCCGCGGGGTTGGGGTTTCCGCGACGAAGGCTTCCGCCCAATGACCGCGGCGACGAGCAGCAGGAAGAGCTCCATGATAGGGCTGATGTCGACGCCATCGCTGCCGACTTCCGTGTGGCCTCCTCCTCTTTTTATCCCCGTCTCCCCTTGCCCTCGTTCCTTATCCCTTGACTCCTACCGTTTCTTTCTGATTCCGGACTTGAACTTATTGGGCCGAGTTTGGGCTTCGTTTAATGTGGTCTCACTTGGGCTCGTTTGACTCATCCCAAAAGGCCTAGTTGAAGAAAGTCCGGCAAGAAGGCAAACTCATTGACCTATAGACCCAGGATTGAGAACTCATTTGTTTTCATGTTTGATGAGGCAGCCCTAAACAATGGTCATAGCCTGGTTAGGCTTGAGCAGCCAAGGGCGATTTAAAAGTTGGGATGGCTGGATTCGTCTGCAGCCTTGAGGTGACATTGTTGCCGATTTTTAACATGTTAGATGCCTCGAAGGCTAAGGATACATTTGGTTAGTCATTAAAAAAATATTTTTTTATTTTTTAATTTTTAAAAAATAAAAATTAAAAAATAATATTTAATAATATCATAAAAAATAAAAAATTAAAATTAAAATAATTAAAATAATTATTTTATATATAAAATAAAAAAATTTATTTTTTAAATTTTATTTTTTTATTTTTTTTACTTCCACACATCTAAAACGTCAAATCAAAAAGTAAAGAGCTTCAATCTTTCTCTCTCGTTAAGCTCTTCATTTTTCCACCTCCTTCTCCCTCTTTTTCTGAACTCTTCTTCCTCATCGAGCTCTTCACCCTCTAAATATTACTTTTTGCTTTATAGCAACGTAGTTATTTGTCACGCCCCCAATCCGAGATTGTGAATCGAGGGTCATGGCAACCGCCGCATACTCATAGAAAACTTTTCCCATAAGCATGCAAGGCATCTTATCATGCTATCCTAAAACAACAGCGGAATAATTATTCAATAATTTAAATCCAAAACATAACGACCTAAATTTTTTTCTTTAATATCTCAATAAATTCAACAATAATTCAAAGGCTTTGCATCAAATTCAATAAGCCTTTCAACCTAAAATAAAAGTATGAAGATACTGCTTCTGATCACTCTTCCATTCATATCTTGTATCATCTTAATTTCTCAACATCTGTAAAAATAGTAAAATAAGAGGTAATGAGCTAGACAGCCCAGTAAGTAATGATCACTTCTCAACAGATTTCATCAGGCATATAAGTAAATAATCATTTATAGAAAATAAGCATATAGAGTTCATCAATTCGAAATCAATTTCAATTATGCAACATAATTCATGCCAAATTCATTTTTTTTTTTCGAAAATTCAAGTTTCTTTCCAAATTTCAATTTCTTTTCGTCAACCATGAGCTATGACCATATTTTTCCTGTGGCAGGGTCATAATACCGCGTATCTACTTGCGGTAGGCTGCGAATCATCTGGCAGCCATGTCCTTTGGAACCGCTGGTCTCGCTGGCGGTTTGTCGCTGGTCTCTCTGGCGACATGTCGCTGGTCTCGCTGGCGACATAAATCCTCAGGACAATCAATTGCCAACGTATATGCCCCCATTAGCAGGGTCCTTTACATAGTCAGGTTGTCAATTCTTATTGTTTCTTATATCATAATTCTTCATAAATCATGTTTCATATTCTAATTTCGATAATAAAACATATAATCATGTAGTATCGAAATCAATCAATATAATGCATCATGAAATCAATATATTCAATCATGCTTCATCATAACATTTCAAATAAGATATTTTGATAACAAAATACCATTCATCCAATTCATGCATCGTTTCACAAATCATGTCAGAAGAAAACATTATAATTTGCCGATAAATCTAGAAAAAGTGAAACATTACTTACCTCAAACGTATTCCAATAAATCCACATAATTCTATAAATTTTCTTTCAAAAATTCTGTTCGTAGATCATATCGCGATATCCCATGATCAAACATCCACAATCCTATACAGAATCAATTTCAATAATTAGAAAGAATACGAATACCATATTTCAATGGCTTAGATTGGGTCCGATCATCTAATTTCATCTAATCAAAATCTAATTAGGACCTAAACGATCCAAAGTTTGACTATCAGATCAAATCGGATTCGAAGTGATAGGACCGAGATTTCTTCATCGATTTCATAAAATCAAGTGGAGAGAGAAAATCAGAGGAGAGAGAATTCATGAGGTACAATTCGAATTGATCAAGTGACACAATCCACATTACGATTGGTCCAATATCTCAATTGGTGAAATCAACATGATCAAATCAAGTCATGGCTAGATCGAAATCATGGATAATCAAATCTAAAGATTCATGGTCTGATTAAGGTGGGTGCCAGTATGCTGTCTGACAATTATGGATCAGGATTTTTCATTAGAATCAGATCAGACTTATTAAAAGAAATTTCTTCATTCACTAACCTTTTTTTTTAGAGAGAGAATCAATCAAGAGAGAGAATATTTTAGAGAGAGAAAATTCTAGAGAGAGAAAACTCATCTTGGACTCCTCAGACGATATGATTCAACAAATTCGATCGATCAGATCAAATCATGCTAAGATTATCATGTGGACAATTTAATAAGATCATGAGAAATAAAATCTAAAAATACTTGATCTGATCAAAGTGGATGTCGGTGTATCGTCTGACGATCACGGATCAAAAATCCATCATGAGGATCATTTAAATTCATCATCATTCTTCTCAAAATTCTAAAAATCTTAGGAAAGATAATCTAGAGAGAAGATTCTAGAAAGAGAAAGTAGAGAGAGAAAGTCCAATTCTAGAGAGAGAAAATACTAGTTCAGGCTGAAGAGAGAGAGGGAAGAGAGAGAAACTCTCTTTCTCATATTTTATTATTTATCTCATTATTAATTAATTTTATTTTTCTCTTTCTTCTTTTCTTTCTTTCTCTCTTTTTTTTTCTTTTTTCTTCGTGGAAGAGAGAGGAGAGAAAATCCTATTTATTATTATTATATTATTATTATTTTATTTTTCTTCTTTCTTTTTCTTTTTTTCTTTTCCTTTTTTTTTCTTTTCTTTTTCTTCTTTTTCTTTTCTTTTTCTTTTCTTTTCCTTCTTCTTTTCTTTTTCTTTTTCTTTTCCTCCTTCTTCTTCTTCTTTTCTTTTTTTTTTCTCCCGCTGGGTTCCTTTTGGGCTGAAACAGGGGACCTTAAGGTCCCCTCGTTGGATGGCCGACCGGCGGCGTGGTTGGCGTGAGATGGCCGTCGGCAGGAGGAGAGGCGATCCGCGGTAAGAGGAGGCCAAACCGGTGGTCGACGGTGACCACCGGCGACGGAAAAACGGCAAAAAAAGAAGATTTTTCCGCAACAAAATCCGACGACTTCGGTCGCCGGCGAGCGTGCACATCGGCTCGGGAAGGAAGGGGGAGGAGAGAGGAAGGGGAGGAAGCTTACTTCCGACGCCGGCGAGGCTTTTCCGGCGAGAAATTGGATGGCACAAGGACGGGTCTCCGCGGGATTTTTCCGACGATTGCCGCCGTTTGAGCTTAGAATTTTCGGTGGAAAGGAGAGAGGAGGGATCTCCTCCTTAAATAGGGCCGGAGAGAACTTGTTTCCGACTCCGATTAGGAGCCGGTGAACGGAGGAAGAAGACTCCCTTCGGGAGTTCTTCTCCTCTGTTTTCCTTCCCTTTTTTTTTTTTTTGTTTTGGGCTTTGGATTCCTTGCTTGGGCTGGGCCTCACATTATCAAACATATTTTTTATTTTTTTTATTTTTATTTAATAATAAAAATTAAAAAAATAAAAAATATTTTTTAAAAATTAAAAATTAAAAATTAAAAAATATAACCAAATGTATCGAGTGATGTTACACTTAGCCGGAACCTGTATCATGGTTGCATGCAGCTCATTTTGGTAGCAAAATTCTAAGTTCCTTTTCCCGGCTACCGCTCCATGTTTATAGCTATTTTAAGAGGAACATTTAACGTTACTTTTAGGACTCTGCAATCGTAATGTTGATTCATCAATACTCATTATTAGTTTGCTTGAAAGCTTTTCTACGTGGCCCTTGCTGCATGTTCCTTCTGTTCAAAGAGTAGTAGGCCATAATTTGCAGTCCCTGGCTGCCAATCTTGAATAATTTCATGACAAAATTAATTGATTGGGTTCACAAAACATGATAGGCCAAGATTTTTTTAAATTTCAAAATATTAATTATTTCTACGTGTTGACGCAGATTTTTGTTTCGAGATCAGATCAGCTGGAGTTGGACGGTGACGGCAAATCAACGATAGTTGGACGATGGTGGCAGAATCTGCAAAAACAGTTCCTAATCGAAGTTGGTTCTGACAGGGATCCTTCGATGCTCAAATCAAATTTCTATTCAACAGAGGAAGAAATAAATATTTTGAGAGAGAAGAGATTGCATACCTTGAGGATCCCTCTTTAAATCTTTATTTATAAGTGGAAGCTAAAAAATCAAGAAAAAGAACGTAGTTGGTAGAGATCTTTTCGCCCTCAATTGAAGATCTTTAAAAATCCTATTGGCTTTCTAATTTTTTAGGTTTGATAGATAGTATCATTTTTTAGCACGTAGAGCCCATCTCCATTAATGGTATAGATTGACAACCAACTATTTTGAGAATGGAGTCTTTTTTTTTTGCTCCTGATTATTTTTATATTTTAATAGAATAATGTAATAGAATCAGGATCAAGTCTGATATAGTTTTGCGTCCCCATATGCCTTATGTTACGAAATTACCCTCCAACATTATGAATAACCAAGTTTGAGACGAATCAAGATATCAATTCATTTTAACCAAATGGCAAATGACAAAATTTGGAAAGAAATAAGGGTTCTTTAGACGGTATGCCTATTGCGCGAGTTGGTTATCATTTGAAATCTAATAAAATAATAGCATACCTTTCTAGAATGATCGAGCCCGTCTGTCCGATTCCCATGATCGCATCCTCCGACCGTGGTAGGGTGCTGTGCAGGTCTGAATAGCCGCCACGTCGTCCCAAGACAGACGGTTGTCAAAAGATCGCAACACCGTCTGCCTTTCCCAATTTAATTTATGACATATTTGGCAAATCAGAGGATCGAAGTAGGTCTGCCCTTCATGACATATTTGGCAAGGAAAGATCCTCCTCGTCATTGCGTCCATCGACACTTGACTTTATGCCTACATAATATCGTCCCCTTCCCAAAGTAACCGTCTATCTCCCATGCAACATTGTCGCGGACAGAGTTGTTGATGAGGGCTGTAAGACTTGGTTGGAACAGTTTGGTATGCGAGAAAAGATGGACATATATTCAACACGAGTTGCATCAGACGGTAGCTACGCTCACACTGTCCATGTTGTAGGGCCGTTCGGATCAACCCAGCATAGGTGGATCATGTAATACGAGTATATTAGGAGGCATGGTTAATTTCTCTTTGTTATATTCATTGAAGGATCAATTACATACGAACATACATTACATATGTGGATGTAAGTGTACGCGTGTGTGTATCCACTGCTGTGGTTTCATTTTTCTTTAAAATTTTTGAATTATTGGTTAGTATGATAAGATTATTGTATTTGCTTTTGTCTTCACCAATGGATGTTCATTGCAGTTACTTTGAAACTTTATTAATTTTATCATCTTCCTTGTTTTTATTAATATTGATTATTCATAAGGCTTGCTATGCCTCTAGTAGTAGTACCGTGCCAACACCTACTTACTGTATGAAAGAATCAAAAAATATGGTAGACCGGTACAGTAAGCCATATGCATTATAAATATCAATATCAAATAAAACAAGGAAAAAGATAAGTAACTATAACGAACGTCCATTACCAAAGACATCAGTGACCACGATAACATTGCTATACTCACTAATAATTCAAAAAGTCTGAAGAAAAACGGAACTGCAGTGAAGTAGGATCTATATATAACACCGACGCTAATGGAGTAATGGGTAAGACAGAAAGAAACAATGCAGCGCCTAAAGGTCCCTTTTTTAGTTCTATTATATAATCCATCTATGGTTGATCACAAAGACCCTGCAACGGGGGGCAGCATGAGGAGGAACGCAACCACTACCTGATGCAACTCACGCGGAACATACATCCACCTCTTCTCTCACGTCAAGCTCTTCCAGGCAAAGCGCCGTTGATGGCTTTGTGAAGGAATGAGACGGTAATATCGGCATTAAATTTGATTCGGAGAGAGAATAATAATAATTAGTCAGCAGTGCCGATTCTATGGGCAAATCCGATGAACCCCTATTGATGGGAATCAACTACCGTCCAAATACCCTATCTCCCATATTGATAAGAATCACCAACCGTCCAAATACACCATGGCCCGTTCGTCGTGGGGAAAAAAGGCGACCAGCATTAAGATGATCCCAGATCCCAGGCGCCTGGCGCGCTCCTCCTGGACGCTCATCACAGCATATTCGCAAAAGTTTCAGAAAAAGGCCAAAAAAAAAAAAAAAAACCCATTGGTTTCCTCGACGACGTTAATACCTCGCTTTAGAAGTCAGATCCTGATGCCCACAAACCGAATCCCGTCGCCTTGGTTTTCTCGACGACGACCAAGAAAGAAAGAAGAGGGGGTAGAGCGATGAACGGGCGGCCGCTGTTGACCCTCTCGGGGAGCTTCCGGGCGGATAAGCTGGGCCGGAGAGCGGTCCAACTCTCCGGCATCACCTCGAGGGTGGACTGGGACTTTGACGCGGTTCACGTCGTGAGAGGGGAGAAGGACAGGAACGCCGAGCTCTGGCCCAATTTGGCGAGGGACACCTCCCCTGAGGCCCTCCTCTCCACATTAGGCGACAAGATTGACGACGGGAGGCACCTGTATATCGCTACCAACGAGCCCGATACCTCCTTGTTTGATCCATTGAAGGATAAGTATACGGTTCATTTCCTCGACGATTTCAAGGACTTGTGGGGTGAGAATAGTGAGTGGTATATGGAGACCGAGAGCTTCAACAATGGGATTCCAGTGGAGTTTGATGGCTACATGAGGGTGGAGGTTGACACTGAGGTGTTCCTGAGGGGCAAGAAGCAGATCGAGACCTTCAATGATCTCACGAGTGATTGTAAAGATGGGATCAATACCTGTCACATGGATTCTTGAACAATTGATGGATTCATTCGGTTTGCCGAATTTTTTAAGTTTTTTTTTTCCCCATGATAATTGCAATAGGTTTCTGCATTGTACCTAATATTTGTTGAAGATTCCTATTGCCTTGTAAGAAGCTGCTTTGGTAGCATGCTGATTAATTTGTTGTCTGGAAAGCTTCCTGTTTTCTTGTGAATTAATACAATGGCATTTTTGTTCATCTTAATGTAGGAGGTGCTGATGTGTTTCTGTAATGCTGATTGCTATTGGTGGCAATTTGTTGTTGGTCATGGTTCTCTTAGAATGTCTCTTTGATATCTCCTGCTTTATTGGATCCTAAAATCCTTTTTTTTTTTTTGAGAAACATCTATCAGTAATGTTGTACTTTTATTGCAACAGGTGTAATTCAGTAATTGTCTTGGGTTCTTGATGATAAACAACCTGAGTTTGAGGTGAGTATATGAATGAGTAAGATCTAATGTTGCCATTCCTTGAACATTTTTGACTAATTCCTTTAGGTCAGTGCCGTATTCTTTGAAGCGGATCATGTGGGACTGGGATTTGTAGCCCTGGTGTTTGGTTCTGTGCTTGTTTATGAACTCATTATGTAATTAATTGAAACAATATCCAATCTTGCTAGAGTCCATAAAACTTGAATTGACAGCTAGTGCAATACCGCTGCAACTATCATTCTTTTAGAGTATCTGTTATTTCATATGCTACTGTTTGTATATTAGTACTTGTTCATATGCTGTTATTGTTTTCATTTTGTGTGTGTGTTGTGCTTCCACAACATCGGTTTCATTTTAGTTATCAACCAGGGATAAAAGGTCACAAAGCAGGTGAAGAGACCTAAAAGAATAGTGTTTTCCAAGCCAATGCCATTGAACTTGATAGAAGACTTTCCTCCAGGGTTGTTTGGAAAGGAAGGAAAAAGCAAAAAAAGGATAATAAAAGCAAGTGCCAAAACTGTGAATGGATTCAATCAGCCTGATCATTTGTTTTTTGTTGTCTCGCACAGTACAATCTATTGTTTCTGTTCTTTTGTTCTCATTAGCTTAATAAAATGGTAATAGGGTTCCTTTTCACCTAATTTTTTACTTTAGATAAAAAAATTGGTTAAAAAAAACCTCCATCAAGTAAGTCTCAACTATGCTGGATGATTGAATGATGTTGGGATCTGGGATCTTTTTACACAATGAAATCTCATGCCCTCTTAAATTTTATGAATAAAATACAAATTCCTCCATTGTAATTTCAACCTGCCAGATGGCACCTACACATTAAGCAATCGAACCAACCCCCCCCCCCCCCCCGAACAGTCTTTCTCTCTCTATCTATCTTTCTTTCTTTCTTTCTATCTATTCAATCTATCTAAAACAATCAGTGGATCAGTTGGTAATGTCTCTTCAAAGACATCCGATAAAATTGACAATGTGCCACAACCAGAGTTTGAACCCTGAACTTTTCCCAAGGGAAAGGTCTTTGTAGATGGCACCAATTAGCTGACATAACAACTGCTGTTTTGCGTGGACTAGAGAATCTTTTTTTTTTTTTCTTTCAAAAAAAAATCTTTTTCTTTGATAAAGTGCTGAAACACTGTTTATCAACTGACACAAGTTATTATCTGATCACTTAAATGCTGCTGCTGCATACTTTCTACTTCTTAAATTTGTTAGATCAGTGATATCGTTCAAAGATGCTGATTCAAGGCATAAGACAATGACTTTCCAATGGATGCCAAATCTTTGAAGCAAATGGTTTAAGGTCCAGAAGATGAAGCTAAAACAAGATGCAGACAATTTATTCTCTCTCATATCAGACAATCGAGAAGGCCGCTCCTTAATAAAGCTTTGAACTTCATTTAGAAACAGAATAGAACAGACGGAGTCCACAAAGTTTGTGACAAAAATATCCAGGAGACTGCCTCAAAATACCCAGGAGATACCAGAGGTAACAAGATATCTACTATGTGCCGGCTTTGCCTTATTGTGAGCAGGTTCATTTTTTAATGGAAGCTCTTGTTTCTCTCCATCCTTTTGTCTCTTCATTTATTTGTTGTAGAGAATTCCACCATTTGCCAGCATATGTATATGCCTTCCCCTCCATTGCCAGTCAGGTCTTCAAGCAACCAATCCATCCAAAGCCATGATGGGTGGCCTCCCACAAATCTTCATACTGTGTTCAGTAATACTGCTAGTTGCTTCAGTGGCTGGAGCTGCTGATATCTTTCTTGAGTGGCATGTCTCCTTCAATTGGAACATCAGGCCAGCCCTCTTCCGTCAACCGGTATGAACATTCTATAATGAGAAGAGGCAGTTCATTCATGACAAATATTAGTTTGCAGTGAAATTGTTACCGGAACCTCATAGATGCTGTGTTGGATCTCAGGTCATCACCATTAATGGAATGTTCCCGGGGCCCCTCATTAATTCAACCACAAATGATATGATCCATGTGAACGTCTTCAATAATCTCGATGAACCGTTGCTAATGACGTGGTACGCAGTCTCTCATAGCACATCCCTATGTTCGTAATTACATTGTTTAGGTGACCAAATTTATATTTCCTCTCAAAAAGAGTGACCAAATTATATATATATATATATAAAACATAGTTGCATAAGATTTGTGAATATATGAAAATAGGGATTACAGATGAGATCGCATATAGATAGCAAGCCAATTCTGTAGCTTTCTAATGGTTCATTATTTTGTTGTTATCCTTAAACTTCCATAAACAAAAATATTCAAAACATACTAAGAAGTTAGAAGTTCATTTCTGGAAATCTAGTTCAAGTGATCACAAGGAGGAATGCTATGAGTTTTAGACTATTCATCCATGTTCTAACAGATGATTGACACTTTTAAGAGGAGCAGTTGAAAGAATATAAGCTCTATATGATGCAGGAATGGCATACAACAGAGGCTAAACTCATGGCAGGATGGTGTGTCTGGAACCAACTGCCCCATCAAGCCTGGTAGGAACTGGACATACCAATTCCAAGTGAAAGACCAGATTGGAAGCTTCTTCTACTTCCCCTCCACCAACTTCCAGAGGGCCGCTGGTGGTTTTGGTCCTATTAGAGTCAACAACCGTGATGTGATCCTGGTGCCTTTCCCCAAACCAGAAGCAGAATTTGATCTTCTGATAGGAGACTGGCATTCCCTTCCATACAAGGTCATCATTTTTCCCCTAATATTAGTAATGCTGCATCAGTTTTGTTACATTATTGATTTCTGAACCAGTAAACAATGAGAAACCTTCAAGGATCCTAGAATATGGATTGATAAGTAATATCAAAAATTATAAATTATATTTTATTCAGAAAGGGTTTTGGAGTTAATTTGAGAGGCAGCAATTATGTTTCCAATGAAATGTCTTAGCATTTGATAAAACTATATTTCACTTTGAACTTTTTGCCTTCTTCGTTGGGTTTGTCCACTCCCTTCTTATTAGAAAAAACAAAATTCCATTTCTGTGATGAGAATATATTTTTTGTGAAGGATTATACTAATAGCAGATTGGCTACCTTCTCATTAAAATTGCCACCGCATAATTCAAAGTATCAATGATGAAAATAATCATGGCGTTAATTTTCACAACATCTAACTGGAAAGTGGATTTATAGAACATAATGTTGATAACCTATGTACTTGTGATAATTTGTGGATAGGATGTACGGGGAATTTTGGCTGACAAATATGTGCGTCTCAGTCCAGCTCGCTGGATTCTTATCAATGGAAAGGCTCCTTATAACAATGTTTGGGGAGGAGAGTATGAGTCCCTCAATGTGGAACAAGGTAATCATATAATTAAGAACAGCTGCTCAATAGTTCATTCAGGAAGATATCATCTGAAAAATGCAAATTTTCAAATAATCATTACTTAAGGCAACACCTTTCAACCTGCTTCTGTAAACCCCTCATTCCTATAATGCTCCTAATCTACGGTTAGATCCTTTCTAGAGCAACAATATCCATTCAACTCTTTTTCCCCTATTCCTTTTGCAGGGAAGACATACCGATTGAGGATATCGAATGTGGGGAATGCTTTGAGTTTTAATTTCAGAATACAGAACCATCAGATGATTTTGGTTGAGACCGAAGGATCTTATACAGATCAGATAGTTTTGGATTCTCTAGATGTGCATGTTGGCCAGTCATATTCTGTATTATTCACTGCAGATCAACAGGAATCAGACTACTATATTGTCGCCAGTCCAACACAAATCGATACTAGCAACTATCCTAAGATCAATGGTGTTGCAGTGCTTCATTATGCAAACTCAAACACTCAATTAAGTGGACCCCTACCTCCTGGGCCTGATCAATTGGACAGAGATTTCTCCATCAATCAGGCAAAGTCCATAAGGTATGATCATAGAGTTCAAGTTGAGTGTGCGTTGACATAAACCAGACTACTATTCTTCACAGTAGCCTGGAAAAACAGAATAATGTTGCTGCATATATTCTGAATTTAGAGAAAATATATTATTTATAGCAGGATTTATTCTTTTAATCTTGCACTAGCTATAAAGCTTTCTCCAATGAAGCCCTAGAAAAGACGGTATTGATGAAAGAAGTAATTTTTTTAGACAAATCAGATTTCTTCTTCTTCCTTCTGTTTCTTCTGTATACGATTGGAGTTTACTGACTTGACTGAATGGAGCTAACCATGTCTGTGGTTGTGAAGGTGGAACTTGACAACAGGGGCTGCAAGGCCTAACCCACAGGGCACATTCAATGTAACCGATGTCACAATCTCACAAACATTTATCCTCCATGGTTCGGAAGCAGAATTAGGTGGTCGTCGTTGTTACACCATCAACAATGTGTCCTACCTGATGCCTTCAACCCCACTGAAACTTGCTGATTACTTTGTCAATGGCTCCGGCGTGTACCAGCTTGATGCCTTCCCAACTAATTCTGTCAATCAAAAAGCTGCTCTTGGTACTTCAGTGGTTACTGGAAATCACAAGGGTTGGATCGAAATTGTGTTTAAGAATGATTTTGATGTTATGGATTCATGGCATCTTGATGGTTTCGGGTTCTATGTAGTTGGGTAAGCATCATCCTCATAACTACTATTTATAAAGCTAACACTTTGCTAAATGAATCATTTCTTGGATTGCATGTGCATTCTAGGTATTCAAACTTGCTTCAAAATGTTAATCAAATTCAATCATTTGTTCGGCTTCAAATTTCTTATGGACCTCTAACATTAGTTCATTTGCATATACTACTTGATTATATGCATGTGTATAGACCTTTGATGTTCTAATATTTTTATCCTTTGATTTGACAATAAAAATTGTTGATCTTACGTGCTATAAATCTTTGAGAACAGGAGTGAAGATTGTTTGCACTTCATCCAACTAGATTGCACAAATTGTATTTATCATTAAATTTTATACATTCTTCTGTTTTCAAGGGAACATTAAATTTTTAACTGTGCTCATGTGATAGGTATGTGATAGATTTAACTTCAGACAATCCAGTTACACATGATAAGTATTAAACTAATTAGAATGACAACTTTTATGTTTTACCAACAGAAAGAATTTGACCATGCCTCGTAAAGGTTGACATGATTTATTCTTTTAATTCTGTCCAAAACTTCAAAATCTCCACTCTAGCTAAGAGGTACCACTGATCTTATCTATAGGTTTGGTGATGGTGAATGGAGTCCTGCTTCAAGAGACACCTATAACCTATACAATCCGGTTGTCCGCTCCACAGTACAGGTTGTAGAAGAGTTACCTACGTGAAACTGGGGGCTAGATGATTCTTTTATGTTAAAAAGACAGATAACAGGATGTGCTTTCTTTGTGAATGCAGGTGTATCCTGGGGGATGGACTGCAGTTTATGCATTTCTGGATAATCCTGGCATGTGGAACCTTCGGTCTCAATGCCTTGAGAACTGGTATTTAGGCCAAGAAATGTACGTGAGGGTCCATGATGATGATCCTAACCCTGCCAAAGAGCGTCCTCCACCTGAGAACCTTCTCCTCTGTGGTTGGCAACCATGTCTCAAATGCTCTAACTTTCATGGCCTTGAACTTGAGATCACAGGTTGCTCAAGTCATTAAGAATTTTTTGTTGTCTTTGTTGTTTCAGGTATCTTTGCTCAACGATCAGGAGTTGCCCCTGCACCGGCTGTCAGTCCACGCTTGGCACCATCCCCACTTGGAGACTGGTGATGGACTTTGTAAGAACTCCACATGACAATTATATCATTTGTCCAAATGATCATTTAAGCCTGTGGTCTTAAAAGTTATCTTCATATATTAACTACATTTGGTCATACAATGGAACCTCTGATGTTATTCTCTACAAGATGTGGCTCTTTATTCTCTACTGTGACAGCTACCAGCCTGATGCTTTAACCAACAGTGTACCATTGATGAAGGCTTCTATATATTTGTTTGTGCTTTGAAGTTTTCTGCTTTTTAAAAGAATTAAAGCTTAAATGAGGAAACTAGTCTGACTCTAGCATTGCAGCCGCGCCACCAAAATTTGATGTTCATCAAATGTTTAGAAACCATGCTACGGGGTCAAACCTTTTGCTAAGAAAAGTCTCTTAGCGCTTGTTTGGATGACCGGACCCAAATCTATTGGAATTGTAGACTTGCGCCAATACAACCATCTAAATGAGGCTTTTGGGATTCAGCCTATCCACTACAATGGTTCTCTGGATGTTCATAAAGACATGTCTATTCTAGTCTCATTTTGGTGGTTGAATCGGTCGAAACCCATGATTCCTATGGAATTTTGGGTCTAATCATCCAAATAAATCCTTAACAACTGGCATGCCATGAGAAAAGAGGGGATTGATGCTAATTATCAGGTGGAGCAATGAGATAGAAAAACTCTTGTATTCTTGGTAATTAGAAAAACAAAAAAAAAAGGGGAAAGAAGAGAAAGAACGATAAAGAGACAGCAAAGGTGGAATTATTTATAGAGATGTTCAAATGTTTCTATTAACAGAAATGGAGCAACCAAGATCGGGAGTTGTTGGAATCCTCAACAGGGAGATGGCAAGGTGGAAGGAGATGAGAGGACACTGATAGACCGATGATATATGAGCAACCATGATGAACAATTCTCCAAAGCCCCTTGGCAAATCATTATTTGCTAAGAAGAAACTACTTTGAAGTCCCTAATACCACAAATGTTTATTTCAAAGTTCTCAATAGAAAGCAAGGGAAACGCTCGAGTGCGCGTGTCTGCATGGTTGTTCTATGCGGATTTACTTCCGCATAACACTTTCATTTTTTATGCGCACTTCCGCAGACGCATTGTCTTCAATAGGCAGTGGCATCGAGTGTGGCCGCGGAGAAGAGAGAGTCAGAGACGAGAGGAAAGTTGTCCGGTAGGGCTAAAGAGGTTTTGGGCCGGGCCGGACTCTGTCTAAGCCTACCCAATCAACCCCAAAGTTATCGTCTTTCAGGCCCATGCCAGTAGTAGCCCCAATTGTTACGGAATGCCAGCAAGTTATTTGTTCTAATTTATGCGATTTTCCGCTGGTTCATGAAAATACTAGTTGAAGGTCGAAAATACTGTTCTGCGTTTTTTTATCCTGCCAGTAAGGCCTTCTTCTATACAAATGTGTCTACCTGTGCAACCTAATTTCCAGTTGTTTCTTCCACATCCCCATTAATGGACAAGATTCCTCTGGATCATGCAGCCAAGGAAAGAAGTTTCATTGCTTACAACCTGGTTTTTATATGATGAATACAAGCATTTTTACTGAGATTAATACTTCTGTGGCAATGCATATGGTGAACTCCTGCTATGCTTGCAGATTTTGAGTATTTTAGAAGCAACATCTGCAACAACGCGTCACTACTTCATGTTTTGCAAGTTCACAGTTCTTAGGTGAATCAAATTTGGAGGTTATCTGTTACTGGCTTAGTCGGCTAGATTCTATAAACAGACACATGTCCCCTAGGAGTTTTGAGTGCATGTATTGCTTTCACAGCATCTATGTGATTGGTGAAGGTCTCAGCTTAACTTCCTATGTTTTTTGGAACAACATGGGGAGTATTTTACTGCATTTCCTCCTTTGTTTCATGTATGGTAAAAGTATAGTACACACCTGGTTGTAATTGCGATCTGCTAAGCAGGATAGCCTCAGATTTACACTGGTTACCCAGCTGACACTTTTCCTTGTCACTTGCTTTGGTTTTTAGGTACTGTACTATTGCCTGTTTTCATTTAATGCAGATATCTTCATAAGCCTTGATTGGTCCGAACAGCATAATATCTTTTGATGTGGTGCTGTTCTTCCAGTTTTAGAGGCTGGTTGCCATCAAAGTAAACCTTCTTGGATGCCCTCACACCACCTCATTGCCTGCCCTTACTCCACCCATCCACCTCTCCCCAACTCAATATTTTCAAGTAAATGACTATTTAAAAGTTGTTATTGGATTATGTGCATAGAAGAAGCGAGAACGTGGCTTCTGTCTGACATAAAAACCTTACACTTTCAGAGCTCACATGATCTGGTATATGTCCTTCAAAGAAATATCCATTTTTTTCCCAAAAAAGAATTAATGGGAGCACCACCATTACCCATATTGAACACTAAGGAGACTCCTCCTAATCTTTGTACCAGAAAAATCAATCAGATTAGTTGAATGATCTTTCAAAACAATACAACAAACATTGTAGTTAAATGAATTTTGGTGTTGGAATAATGTTTTGTGTGAAGGGCAATTTGGGGCTTTACATTGGTGGTAGAATCTTAGACTAGACTCCGCTCAAAAAGAATTTTAGAATATACACAGTAGTATGAGTCCTCTATCAGTATCTCGTAGCGCCTTAAACATTGATTAAGGTTGGATTTGATACCATCTCTCATGCAACCTTTATTAGCAAGTTATTAGGAAGCTAAGTGGCACCTTTTTTTCAACCCTAGTGGTGAACTTTTGCGAGTTCTTGTAATCATCACTAACTTAGCATTCAAGTTTGACAAGATCCTTCACAATTCTTGCCTTCCATTCTAATTGCCTCATCAACTGTAGCCACTACGTTCTAGAGAAATGAGGTGGATATTTGTCATCCTTGCCCCTATATCTACCGTAAACAAAAACTGGTCCACTTGAGAGGACAACAGTTGATTAGGCTATTAGAGCTTCTATGAAATTTTGCCAATTAGGTAGTTGGTATATGTCACAGATATCAGTCCTTGTCCACTGATTTCTCCAATAAAACGTCGAATTATTGAATTAAAAATGAAAATCTAACACCTAACTACACAAAAAGAAAATATGCCATAATATCGTCACGCTAGAATTCACACTTCTCTCAAGATATTCTTTACTCACTCATTCCATTCAGATATAGGCTACATATCAAACTCATTCTCCATTATCGCTGGATCGCCAACCTTGATAAATTTGATATATGAATCCAAACCTTTGATACAATTACTGAGTGACTACAGGATTCATCATCAAGAAAAATTAGGCTAAGATGGCTTTACAGGACTCATGTGATATCTCAATAGTCCAAACTTTAGAGCTTAGCTCCATGAATGATCTGTTGTCACACCACTACTACGATCTCCACAAACACTCTAAGACACGTCAAACTGTGACCTTTAAACGGCAGAGAGTCACATTTCGAAAAAGGATGTAAAACCTCATGGATGCCGGAGCTGGTAGGAGGTCATTGTTGTTGAAGGTCTTGGGGGTCACAAAAGTACAGATTAGTTTCAACTTCCAAGATCCAAGCGTTGCTTAACAACATCATTACTATATTGCTTCTTGCCACTACTTCTAGTGGAACAACAGCATGAACCACACCAGGATTCCAATGCAAACCTTGCAAGCAGTAGCACAATGATTATGTGAGAGACTCTGTCACATATTTCTACCTTTTTTCACACTATGGTGGCATGATCTCTCAAGCTACAGTACTAAAGGTTGAGGGTTTGAATCAACAGTTGGGAAAAGAACTCTTGAATTAAAAATGGTGTAAGATAATTGTTTTTTGTCTAATGCATACAAAAGCCAGAAATATGGTAAATTCAGGGAACCATGATAGGTTTCATCAACAAATAATTGAAGAAAAATACATGAATAAATGATCAATTCTATTATTAAATACATTGTGAAATGATATGAGCATAATTCAGAGAATCATTTAGTTGATCTATGGAAATTCTTGGGCTTCTGAACAAAATTCAATTATTCCAGAATCGTCAACAAGTGGGTTGATGTCAAGAAGTGGATATGTAGATTTCTTTTTGCAGAAAACTTCCAAACAACGAAGGCTTCCATGCAATTACAGGACGATGGTTCAGCAAACTAAATGCGAAGTTGTCTACCGTCTTTTCTAGACTTCAAGATACTTCAAAGGTGTTAATATGACTTTACATTTCATCAAATACTTAATTGAATGGTGACGGATTTCAGAAGGTTGATTCAAAATTCAACTTTCAAAGTTGACAACGTTAATCCATGGGTAGCTTAATTTGAGACTGGATTAAGCTAGAAAGGTAAGGAGTGTTTTGATGGCTTTGCATGCTAACGATACTTTGCTCATGTGAGCCTCATTCATCCATCACAGTCTGATATGTGAAAAGAGAAAAAAAAAAAAAAAACTATCTGGAATATGTGCCAGTTAGAGGAGTGTATTTTTTTAATTTCCATCTTATATTACCGAGTGGCAGTAATATAAAATTATCATTGCTTGATAAAAATGCCCCCACTTATATTATATTAATATTATATAAATTATATTATTTAATCATATTATATTAATAAATATAGTATTTATATTAATTGTATATAATATAATTAATGTGTTATAATTATATATCTATATTAATTATTTATATTTATAATTAATATAGAAAATTAATTAATAAATATATTAAACATATATATTATTTATTATAATTAATACATTTATTAATTATTAATTATAAATAATAATAAGCTAATTTTCTTATAAATAATAGTATAATCAATTTACTGATATATTTATTAATAAATCTAGCATGGGATTTAATTACTAGAAAATATATTTATAAAATTTATAATTAATATATTTATTAATATACTAAGTATATTAAAATTTATTTTTATAAGAAATATATTTTCTATTACATGTATAGTTAATTTAAAAATATTTTTTAGTTTGTATAAATATATTTCAATATTCAATATGGCTCATATTGATAGTTTTAGTAGACCATAAATAGCCAACAAATGAACTAAAAAAATTATTACTCAAATTATTTATTTAAAGATATTATTGAAAACTTGATAATATTTTTATATAAGATTATTTGCAATCAAACATAATAATCTTTTTTCAATATTATCTTTCACAACAATTTTTTCACCAACAGAATATGATAAAATTTATATTGTGCTACAAAAATTTTTTCAAATAGAAATTACCTCAACCAAATGAACCCTGAGAAATTGCCCCACCAAATAAACCCTAAGAAATAAGGTAAAATTTATATTCACCAACCAAATGTGGTAAATGATTCCTAAAAATTGTCCCAACCCAAGGAACCTAAGAAATACGATTTAACCCTCCAATCAAGGGGTGGAGTGGTTGCCCATCTACAAAGCTAACCTCCTAAAAAATAGCTAAATAGGATGGGAGGGTACCGACTCCCCCCAGTACTCCACAGGCAATAATAATACTAGAAACAAAGGAAGCCGGCTTTCTTGATCCGAAGGCATTAAGTAACTTCGCAGCTATGGTTTGGTGGAACTTTCCTATTGTTTTCTCTTCTCCTGGCGCACGATTTGACGAATCTGTCTTTGCTAACGGTGGAAGTGTGTGGAGACGTTGCTTGAGCCACTGAAATCCCTCTGTCTAACGTGAGAAGTGGTGCCAAACATTTCTATAGGAGATTGCCTCCACTCATATTGCTTCAGAATTGAAGATTATCTTGTCCAAATGGGAAAAAAGGGGTCAAGTTATTTTGTTCTATGGACAGGTCTAAATTGAACAAATCCAGTAGCTGATTAATTCTTTGAATTCAAATAGACCAATAGTTATTAGATATTCATAAATATGATAGAAGAAACATCTATGTCAAGCTGGAGAAATACCTTCTCGAAGTTCAGATGGAAATGGAACACAAACCATTAGATTCCAACCGAATTTACAACTTACATGACATCTATAGCCTGTCTTACAAATTATTTTTATCTGTTGTCATTGGTCATGCTAGTATTGCTATCATTGTCATCACCTTTTCTATGCTCAATTTTACTTGAATAAACAAATCAATATTGAGACTGTACAATTTTATATTCTATACTTTTCAGTTTACTCAAAATTCTTCTTCAACATTTCAGCTAATTCTTTCTTTGTTTCTAAATTCCAGAAACTCTGCATCTACCTAAATCGTTCTTTGTATACCTAACTTGGTTTGGTCTAGTTGGCATCAGCAGGGTACATCAAGCTATCCATCTCCGCAGGAACACGAAACACCACCTAACTATTCTAATATTGGCTAGGTTCAGTAAGTTCCAGGAGATGTATCTTATTGTCGAATTAATTAATGTATAATAAAAGAAGCATAGATTGGATTAATTAGTGGAGAAGAGTGGGGAAAGGAACAGAGGAAGCCATCTCCCACCAACTGATGCCTTGCTTGCACCACCACCTAATAACATAAGAGAGAGAGAGAGCTGGCTGGCTCTACACTTTCGTGCCTCACACAACCAACCCAAACAGCAGTTCGTTACGCCAAGAATCTGCCCTCCCTTAACCGACTCATTCCCCCCACCATCGTTGACTTGTCCCCCACAAATTACAACACTCCTCTGGCTACAAATCTACACACCCTCCCATCACATTTAATTAAACCATGTCAATTGCTGCGAGCCATTTGATTCAATGTCCAACCTTAATATATTTAGGAAGAAAACATCATCCAACTACGTTATCACTTATTTACACTACACACCGGAAAAGAATTGGAAGAGTGATTAATTCAACGTCAGTTATAGTGGAGAAAAGGATGGAGACGAAGAGAGAGAAAGAGAGGATAGGTGTCTTTAATTGGCGAGATATGTGGCCGGCCATTGCTCGCACCATCACCACTACTGCCAGTCCCCACTATCTTTAGTACTAGCGGGTTAGAGAGGGTGAACTGATACCGGGTCTCTAGTAGTTGGGAACAAGCAAGCTTTCGATTAAAAATAGCATGTAAAAGGCTACCTAAAATAACTAAAAACTAATAAAGAGATGAAAATTTAAAGGGGCCGGAGGAGCGCATTTTACGTGGTTCCAGGCTTGCAGTCCAATCCTATCAGCAAGAATCGTCGCCCAAAAGGAATGGGCTTGCTTCAAAGCCAACCGAATCTTTCTCTCTCTCATGTCACATTATTACTCACACATTTTTCTCTCTCATTACATTCTTTTTTTTTTTTTTTTTTGAGGACTTGTGAGGGAGGTAGCATGCTTTTATCGTGGTCCACTTGGTTGTAATATTGATGAGTTTTATTTTTGTTTTATAATTTTTTTGATTGGCCAGCCTATCCTTGTTAACAAAAGTGTCAAGTGTACACTACTCAAAAATAGGGGGGCCTTTTCTCCATCCATAGCTCCCCACTCCCCTCCCTTCACTCCAAGCCTCTCCAATTTCCACCTAATTCCAAATGTCCTTATTCCTTCCCCTCCTCCCCTCCTGCGTTTCTTTTGCTGCCTATATTTAATGTGAGTTGGTGCAGAGCTTGGAAACGGAAGGCTGGCCGACTCATTCAGCGAAGCCAAAGGGGCGGCTTTCCTCAGTTTTGACTCCCAAAACTCCAATCCAATTCATCCATTCTAAATATAAACGCCCTTCCTCTTCTTATTCACCTCCCTTCCTCTCTCTCTCTCTCTCTCTCTCTCTCTCTCTCTCTCTCTCTCTACCTCTATAAACCCCCTTCAATTCCTCACCACTCTCTCTTGCTTCCTCTCTTGTTTCCAATTCCCCCACCTCCCTTTCCTTCCTTTCTTTGTTCCCCTTTTTTTTTTTTTTGGTTAACCTGCTCTTTAAGGAGAGGAGAGCAATGGTAACTCCAGAGGAAGCCATGGTCTCCGACAACAGCACCAACAGCAACAGCGACTGCACCCATGCCGTCGTGAAAGGAAAGCGAACCAAGCGCCAGAGGCTCCACCTAGCGCCGGCCCCAGCGGTTGCCACCGCCCCCACCTCCTCGACCTCCTCAGCTGAGATCTCCGGGACCACCACCGAGGAGGAGGAGGACATGGCCAATTGCCTCATCCTCCTCGCCCAAGGTCGCTCCCTTGATACCGTCCCGAAGCCCGAATCACCGAGAGAAGAAGGTGCCGGCCCAGCCAGTACCAACGGTGTGGCCGACAAGTTCACCAGCCGTAGTAGGCTAGCCGAGGCCACCACGACGACCGACGGCAAGGCTGGATTCTATGTCTACGAGTGCAAGACCTGCAACAAATGCTTCCCTTCATTCCAAGCTCTCGGCGGCCATCGAGCAAGCCATAAGAAGCCCAAGCTAGCGATCCCGATGACCGGAAACGAAGCAAAGAAAGCAGTGATCGATGAAGATAGCCTCCAAGTAAGCATGAATTCATTGATCTCGAAGTCAATTATGGCTACCACCAACACCAACAGCAGTAGTATCAGCAATAACAAGCCCAGGATCCATGAGTGCTCGATATGTGGTTCGGAATTCTCCTCAGGGCAAGCATTAGGAGGCCACATGAGGCGGCACCGACAGGTGAGCATCCAGGAACCCTCGGAGGCGAAGAAGCAAAGGAACGTTCTCTCATTGGATCTCAACCTCCCAGCACCATCTGATGACGACCGTGAAGAAGTTCCGAAATCACCGTCAGCCATGGCCTTAGCATTTGAGAGCAAACAGCCGCTCGTCATCTCGGCGTCGGCCTTGGTGGATTGCCATTATTAAGCGGGCATTGAAATCAAAGCTGTCTTATTTCTAACTGTTATTATTTGAAGCCCGGAGGGGGTCATGTTGATTATATCTTTTACCATTTACCATTGATTCTTTGGATTCTTTACACCTTAGTTGTTCTCCTATGGAGATGGATGGTGATGATGTTATGTAAAGAAGAATGAAGAAAAGGTGTTATTGTGTTCATGAGAAGGGAGTGATCAGTTCAAAGGCTTTTCCTTCCTCCTCTTTTTATTATTTGCCGTTTTCTTTGTTTTATTTATGGCAAAGTGGCAGCCTAAAGAATTAATAATGAGATGGGGAGGTTAGAGTTGGCTCAGCTTGGTTTCTCCACCACCAAGGAAAAGGTCTTGGATCAGGCCGGTTTCCTTCTGGTGTGTTTGTTTTGTTTGCAAGCCGACTTTCTTCACATTAAATGCCAAAAGGAAGGAGAGGTTATGAGAAAGGAGGCAAATAGGTTACTGCCCATCAACATGCACACACTTGTATCTATATACACAACTATATGCTTATCTCCTTGAAATGGGAGGTCCAATTTACCATGCCTAACACATCAATGTGTCACTAAGATCAATAAATGCCATGAAACAGTTACATGTTAGTGTTTAGCCTTAGCTCTTGCATGTCACCATCTATTAGCAGCCAGCACTGCAAGCCATCTCATGAATATATGCAGGCGAGCCTATCATTTATCAGTATGGAAATTAAAGGAAGCTCTTTCGTGTCCTTTGAAGCTTGATCACTTGCTTTTGACCAATACACCATGTGACGCCTGAACATTCAGCGTGTGCCAAGTATGAATCTCTTGCTTTCTGAGCAAATACGCCTACTATAATCTAAAGTCACAAGTTTGTGAGATAAATATTCCCTGGCTGGAGAGAGAGAGGAACAATTGGAGAGCAAATCAGTGAAGTAACTTCATCTCATCTACTTTAATAGCATGAGAAGGGAAACTTAGATTTTTAATGACTTGATCAAAGGCCTGGATGTCAGTTAAGTGGACGTTTTGGCGGTGCAGCACAATGGTGTACTTTGCGTGAGAAGACCATAAACAAGGAGGAGTATGTGTTTCAGCTTTGACATTGTCACATGGAGGCGGTAAGCATCTCTTAATAATTCATCCACCACGACAATTTAATACCATCTGCTACTAGTTCCTATTTGTTTTGGCTACTAGTTCTTCTTTTTAATAAATCACAAGGGCTTCTGCTATGAGCTGCCTTCCCTTTCTGCTCCCACCGTTGTGTAGTGTGATAGAGTTGCTGTTCACATGATGGTTACAGATACTCTACTCTGTGATGTGAAAAATTTATCTTGGTGCAGGGCTTGCACACCGCAGACCCAATGTTTGCATTGGACAAGTGCCATGTGTCAAACTAGCCAAATTTGTGTCAAAATTTTGTTATTTATGAAGACTCGATAATTCTTGTTTTCTGGAAAAAAAAAAAAAAAAAAACTATTGATAAGAAATTATTGAATCCATGAGCACCACGTAAGCAAGTCACAGGAGCCACATTCAAATTGTTTCAATATCCACAAGACCATTCTTTCTCTCTAACAAAAGCTTGTGGGGGTCCTCCCTCCATTTTTCTGGAGAGAAAAAAAGGGGAAAAACACCACATGAGCATTCTTAGGTGGATTCTTTTCCATTGGAAGCAATTAATACATGAATGTATCATGGCCTGTCTTTCTCATGTAAGCGACCATGAATTGATAGATTAAATGCCTAAGTTCCAAAATGAAAAGGACACATATATATATATATATGATCAGCATGCTTTTCACTTGGCACACTGTTTGTCAGATTTAAGGGTTACATTGGCTGAAAAATATATATGGTGCTTCTCCACTGATCTAGAGAATCAGTTTCTGACATGGTTCTACTTGCCAAGCTTATACTCAACAAGCATTGCAACACAAGAAGTTAGACCTAGTATTACTTGTAATTCTTGTCCATGCAGCCTTAGAGAAATTTATGCAAGGGACAAAATACCTTGTTAATATACTTGCATCCACTGATTGCAGGCTTTTTGTGAGTGGTGAAACACTGGTGCATATGTGTGAACTGAAGACGTTAGAACCTGAAGAACGGCCAATTTGCTGCTTGCCAAGAAATTCCAAGGTGCAAGTACCTAAGCCTTGAACGGTAGTGGTTTACTGGTCCTGCTGGTTTTGAAGTGGTAATACCATTGAAGGGTCAATGATGTTATCTTGACTACGAAGCTTTTATTGGTTTAAACTCAAGCAGAATTGGAATGTTTAATCTGTAGATAAGCTCTGAGATTAGGTCAGGAAAAGCCACTTGCGTTCTGTTGGATGCTTTTTTTTAGAACATTCATGAAAAGCGTGCGGGTTGGGTAGATCCACTATTGTACAAAGTCAAACATTTTGTTCAAGAGTCTTGTCCTCTGCAGTGAAATTTAGAAGAAATCTAAAGGAGTCACCCTTTAATTTGAATAAGATATGACCAAGGAAAATGAAAGGTGAACTCCATTGCGAACTTATTTTTGGATTCGCTCTTATTTTGTTTGAAATCTTATGAATGATTTGGCTGGATTCCAAATAATATGGATCAATTGGTGGCTGAAATGAACTAACTGGCCTGTCGATATAAAAATAGCCATGATTAAATTAATATGGATAATTAAAAATTTAAAGTTTAGAGTCCAAATTTATTTGCAGATAGAAATATATAAAGTATTTTCAAGAAAAATATCATACAAATACTCTAATCCATTTCATTAAGTAAATAGAAGTACAACAGCAAAACAATAGAGCTTCACAAATACCAAAAAAAGAAAACTACTACTAATTTTATGAATTTTTTTTTAAAAGAAAGAATAGTAATCATATATAGTTTAAACATATCATATAATTACATGGTATTAAAATATTTCTCTAGGGCAGTTTCAGAAACTATTTTTTGAGAAATATGAAGACTAATGATATGAAACCATTAGTCATCCTACTTATTTAATAAAAAGCCAAATGTACAATGAAGTAAACTAGAGAAATAAAATGTATATAAAATTTTAAGTGACAGGACAATCACTTCCAGTATGAAAGAAAAAAAACTTACTTAAGGAATAGATATCAAAACTAAATAAGACTCAGAAGGTATATCAGAAAGCAAAACAAACAACAACAAAAGAAATCACATAATCCTCACAATGCTGTGAAGAATCTTCATCATCATCCTATAATGTGAAAGAAGAGCAAACTAAAGAGAGATCCAAGATGGAGATCTAGCAGTCCAAAATTGCAATCAACATCAACTTGGATGGTTTTCTTTGAGCCCTCTATTGAGTAAAAGAATCGACAATAAGATACTCCAAAATGCTCCAAGATAGAACATACATCTGTAGATCAAGATAAACGATTAAAGATTGAGCAACTAACAATACACTCAATAAAGACAAAAGAAAGCTATGCTATTTTGTCCATCTTATCCAAGAAAGAGAGCGATCAGCAACTAAAAAGAGCAATTCAGATAAAAAATAAAGTCAAGAACATCAAGTTTAAAGTGAAAATAGAATAATGCCAGAGAATTTCTTTTCTCAATCTTACCATATCCAAATACAACAGCAATTCCAAAGTTAGCAATGAGCAACAAAAGCTATAGATCATAAGGCCATCCAAATCAACACTTTCAAGAAATTACATTTATAAAGTTAAAAGCAAAACAAAAAATTGTATTAAATTTTCTCAAGTGAGAACAGTAGTTCCAAGAACTTGACTAATTGCCTTGTTGTTATAGAAACTTGATAAATTTTCTCAAGTGAAACCAGTTATAATGCAAATTTTTCTATTGAATTTAGAAATTAAGTATCTTTTGTTTGAATCGGACATGGGGCATTTGTCAATAAATAAAGCACATTGGAAACTAGAAAATGGTTCTAGGTTCTAGATGACATTTGGGATTGATCCCTTTCTAACTTTTTCGCTTTTGCTTTGGCCAATGAGCATGCAATCATGATTATGTCATCGAGAAAGCTAGATCTGAGGCTTTTTCTTTTACGTGACAAGAGTTTCAGCTTGGTTAGATAGGATCCAAGCGGATACTTACAAAGTTGAGCATATGATCATGAGCTAACAGTGAATTCCTTTTTTTTTAGATAGCCACAATTTTTGGTTCTTTTGTTAACAAATTGAATTATGGCCATGCTGAATAAATTTCTTTGAAAGTTCTCTATCACTCAATCATATATGCATTATCCTTGTGCAAACACTTGGATTTTCCTCCTCCCAGTGATTTTAAGACATTGAGGATGAGAAATTGTAGGATTTTGGAGTTTGAAGCATGTATATGTGTTTCAAAAATTTTATTTTCTAAATAACGCAGCGGAGAATAAGATTAAAATAATTTTAATCTTAGTTTTGCATATATAAAAACATAAAATCACACGATCTATTTTATATGCTGAAATTGATATATGCTGAAATTTAGATTGTGATCAAATCACATACCTGTTTCGCAATCCCTTTCTTCAAAACTAGATCTGAAAGAGAAGAGACTCTCTGCTAGCCGCACAAGTGTCCGACCTCTATGAGTATCTACTTGGGATCAGCCTGGAACGGCCTTCTATAATTTGAATTTTGAATCTCCAAAATTCAGCCTACTGAATCTGAACGAAGCTTGGATCGCGATCAACACTTGATTTTTCTTCTTGATCTTCTTCTTCTCCTCTTCTCTAGAGTTTTTCTTTGCTATGTGCTGCTACCAAATGCTAGAAACCAGTAAGAAAGAGGCATCCAAACACCTTTGGGTATGAAATACCTTGGGACGTGCGTCCTAAGAGAAGGGCGTGTAGAACGCCCAAGAGAAGAGAAAAGGGGAGGAAGAGAGGGTGTGAGGAGAGCCTTTGGGTATGAGGGGCTGCTGGTTTGGATGCTCAGAGGACCTTAGGGGAGGTCTTTTTAAATAGACATAAAGATTAAATCCTTCAATCTCATAATATAAGTCCTATTTGCATTAGGATTCCTATTAACTTAAGTTATCCAACTTATATTAGGAAGCCCATTAGGCGCTAACAATTGGAGCCCTTGCATCCATAATTAGATACCCCAAAACACATCCAAGAGATATCCCATATGAAAACAAAAGGCCCTCTAATCAATGGACATGCCCAAATTGATCAAATCAAGGTGGTGCCCCATAATAACTATCAAGGAGATTCATAAGGGATTTGCACCCTTAATTTATGTGATCCATAGCCTTAGACACCCAATAATTGAAGTCTCATGAATCTTATTCATGAGGGTTGTTAGCAGGTAATTAAGTTAGAATTAACTTATCAAATAAGTAATTCTAATAGAAAGAGGAATTGGGTCCAACCATGTGCTAGCAAGGTTACCATGAACTCAATGGATTTCTCTAAACCCAATTGACACTTCATAAGCTCAATTACTTATTCCAGGTCTAATCCCTTTGTTGTGTGATCTCATAAGTTCAATTCTATCTGATAGTGAGACATACAATGATCTCTATCATCGTATCATTGAAACTCTTTTTAATAGGTCAGAATAATTCTACTCTAACTCAATAAGGATTGTCGATCCAGAACAATCCTAGTGAGCTCTCACAATCCACTAGTGACACCTAGCAGTATACAGTGACAACTCAGTAGAATTGAAATGAACCTCTAAGTGTAGTTAATGTATGATTCAGTCCCTCTATCATGAGTTCCGACTAAATGACAGATCATGGATAAATCGTCAAACCTCAACATCAGTCATATGATAGATTTAATCAGCTTAAGTCCATATGTGATTCTATGAAAACTCTTTTCTATCAATCACACTGCTATGGTCATAGACTTAAGGACTTAGCCTCTTAAATTTCATAGAACTACACCCTTCTACTAGGATCGATAGATCCCATCTTGATGCACACCCCATTCTTATAGTGGATCAACTGTCGTTAACATCCACTACAAGAATTTTTTGAGTCCATGTTGATATGTCAGTTAAACTCCAGCAGCTTCACTGCGAGCAGTAGTATCATTTCAGATCAAAAGATCAATCATACAGCAGGAGTATCGAGAAAGTCACTAACGAGTGAGCAGACATCCATATGACTTCTCATGTTGGTCACGCTCAATGCTAGTTGTTCTCTGACAACCACCTGCACTCTCGCTCCAGTGTCTCTATACTGCAGACTTGAGATCCATCTGTCCGAAGAAAGTGATCCATGCACTGATCTATCCGGATCAATCACCATCTTCATGATGATCCTATGATCAGGAGTAATTTAGGAATCAACCATCAATGACATATACCTCAAATTCTTAACTCTTTGAGAATATGTGTCATCATCTTGTTAATCTCTTGGATGATTCATGAACACATAGACATGAATGGTAATATAACTGCCTAATAAGTATAAAATCATGTCCTAGAGATATGAAATATGTCAGTCAAGATTGACTTCTAGAGCATACATCCAACAATTTTTCACTTGCACTAAAATCAATCTGTCATGTACCAAGCCCTATCTTCACAAGATAGGCTATAGTCTTAGGCTAGCCATGTGACTTACCAGTGGGTCATCCACATCACATGTGGAGTTTGCTCTCTTCATCTCTATATATTTCTACTCGAGGTAGTTGTATGTTCTGCTGTTCTATGTTCGTGGATATCTGGTGAGACCTAGGCTTCTTAGCTATGGTGCCATTGTCTTTGCAGTATAGTGTCACGGTATCTGATAGTATGACAACTAATTCTGCAACTAACATTACAATCAGAATATATCCTACACATCTACAATGTACTCAGCATCTATTGATCGATTATTTAAAATTCTTCTAAGATATCGATATAGGAACACATCCATGATGTAGATATTCTACCATCAATATCAGATATAAAGTCTGAATTGGTGTATCCTCCCACTCCTAATTTTGATCTTTCTTTGAACATGTCCTCAGTTCTTCTTAAGAGCTTAAGAATATTTTCACAGCAATTCAACGCTCACAGTCTGGATACAACTGATATCTACTTATGACAATCACGGTATAATCAGTTCAAATACTTTATGACATACGACTATGCTCGAGAGGGTAGCAGACTCCTCTTCGAAATTTCTATGCTAAACGCTTTCAGCATCTGATCTCTGTACTTTATCTGTGAAAATACAAAGCATCCAATTGCATCTATCTCTATAGATCTTTAAGATACTTACTTTATGTCTTTCATGAAGAAATCTATATTCAACTATTTTTTAACCGATGTCAGTATTGAACACTCCCACTGATCCTTTTGAAATCCATAATTTCTCATATCTGATCAAATAATTTGATCATATTATTGAAATGAATATTCCAACTCCAAGGATATTGTGGTCTTTGTGATCACCTATCATAAGAAGTGAAATCCATAAGCTATTCCATATAAAAATTTTCAAAAGATCTCTACTCAGGAAAAGCTATTTCACATCCTTTCTTGGAGTCGATGTCTCACATCGTCTCGTTGTAGGTTCTGGGATCATCTCTATATTTTCTATCTCCCATGAGAAACGATTTTCTCTACATCCTCTGTTAAGCATATTTAAGTACCTTCGAGAGGGTTGAAGATCTTACTATGTGTATGAGGTGGAAGAGGAATACACATCTACTGATTCATAATTAATATGTTCTTAAGGTCTCAAGGCTCCCTGCTCTTCAGAGACACTCTCTTAGAGCTTAACGTTCCTCCCACTGCTTCATCTTGGTTAAACAGTTTTCTAAGAAGATAGCATTGAGTCACAATCACATTGTAATCCCATCGAAAAGTAATATCACAAATTCTTTTAGGAAGAGCTTTATAGACATATCCTCTAACATATCCACCTACTGTCCTAGACACATGCTGGACATCTTTGAATATCAAAATAATCAAGATTAAGTTCTCACCATGTTATATCTCATATGGTGTGGTAGGAATAGATTTAGAGAGAATCCAATTTCATAAAAATAAAGTATATCTTTAAAGAAATATAGATAAATCAGTGAATTTCATTATGGATTAGATCATATCTCATATAGTCCCATGACTTTTCTTATCTCATTGAGCTGAGATTTACTAAGAGGGGTCCAATATGAAACAATGCCATTTTATGAGATAATCGAAAAATTTTTTTTAATGGTATTGCATCATCGATCCAATCGAAGTATCTTCAGAAATCTTTCGACTTGTTTCTCTACTTACATCTAAATTCTTTGAACTTTTCAAAAATTTCAGATTTGTATTTCATATACAAAGTAGAGACAACTCCTTGGTTAGCACATCACATGGGCTGCACACATCAAATGTGTACAAAGATAAGTATCTCAGTGGTCATTTTCCTCTTGTCCCACAAAAGTAGCTTGATCATATTTTCTCAAAGAGATGATGCACAAACTATATTTGACTCAACAGTCAATGAGTCCGAGTCTATATTTTTTTAGTTTGTTAATCATTTCTTCTCCAATATGACTTAGCTATAGGTTCCACATATATTTTAAATTTTATCTCATTTTAAATCTTTCAGATCCAATGACATTCACTGATTGCTCAATTAAGTTCACATATGCATCAACATGCAAATGATAGAGACTGTCTCTAAGAACTAAATCCAAATAATGATCGTAAAGGATAGATACCTATGACCGCAGCAGCAACTGTTGCCCTATTACCTATTCAAGAGTTACTTCCTCAACCCTCTACTTTCTCATCGACTCTACACTAGAGTCTGTAGCTCAACTAGGAGAAGAAGAAATCATAAGGACAGTATTGAGCAATTTCAACATACCTACTTTAGGTGTGTCTTTATTTCTTTAGGCTCTCCAGGTATTTACCTCTGAACTCTTTCAAGGTTCCTTTGTTATCAGCACTTTAACCAATTCAGATAAAGTGCCATGATGGTCTTTCATATGGTAGTTTACCATAAACTATCCATATAAACTAATCAGAGATCGCAGGATTAAATCCATAAGTAATTCTTTATGCATGGTCATGTCGAGCCTTTTAAGCTCTTTAATGTCCCCGATCATTATCAAATAACGATCATAGACTGACTGCCCATCATGCATCACATATGCTGTGTGACTCTGATCACCTCACAATACTTATGGATGAATCAACATATTGTTGGCAGTGTACATATACTCATGCATAGCACCTATCTTTATTATCATTGTCCATCCACTCATCAAGTATAGCTCGTTAACTATGGATTGGATGGGTTGTTGATATTAGAATAATCTAGTAAAGAACATTGCTTAATTTTCTAAAATTAAGAACAATTCTTAAGTTTGTAAGCCAGTCTATATACTCGATTTCGATTAATCAGTTGATATCTAGGATTCAAGCTAGAGGATTGAAAGCTGACACAATGGATAGCGGAGAGCAAAGATTTTAATTGGGTGTTTGTATTTATTTTATAATTTTGCTCTAAGAACTTTTAGATGCAAAAAGAGACTCTCACTATTTTATCAAAACTCCTACACTCTTCGGGTGGAGAAACGAAAATCCTAATGCGATAATTAAATTTTTAGTGGGTGCTGGGTCCCACCGATGTCGTGCACCTCATTTAACAGTTATTGATAACACGAATTAATACCGATGCATGGACAACTCTTTGCCAAGATGTTTCTCTAAGTATATTGTAGCTACTTGGTCTCTAAGTTATGTGGGCTCACCTAACAGTTATTGCCCGCACTTCTTAGTTAAGTCAGACCCACCATTCATAAGCAGGTGTAAAGTCGTCATTGGGTCTCTCACCTAACAGTTATTGGGTCCAACCCCATCTTTATTCCATAACAACTCTTTGCTAATAAAGTGATTGTGTGTTCTCGATGCAACTGAACTACTATGACCAGCCGAGAACAATCAACATTGGTAGTACGTCTGCACATCTACAACGGTGAAAGATCTTGAACTTAATATTTTATAAAGAGATTTGAGTTTAGTTTTCATCTAATCAGTCATCACATGACTGATGTAATTGGCATGGACTAAATCAAACCACCAAGCAACCATATATGTGACTCAATTTTTCAAATTGGCTAGATAAGTGAAGATTAGTGGGGGTCCCCCCGTTGCTTTTTTAAGACACCAATAAATTGATCAGATAAGTGAATAAAATTAATTAAATAATCATCTTTTAATTACTTATCTTAGACACCAATTGGACAATTGATCAGAGTTGGTTAGCTTAAGTGAATTGGGCTCAAATTAACAAGCCAAATTAGATCTTTAGGTTAATCGATTTTACATATAGGACTCAATCGATTTGATCAACAATAATCGTATGATCATTAACTTAATTGATCTAACTCAATTCAATACTTGACTCAGTTTAATTAATTACTTAATCAAATTAGACCTATATATTTCAAATAAAAAATCTTAGATGTAATCCTATTACATGACCTAATTTTTGATTTTTTCATGACCAAAACCCTCATACATAAATATAAATTTTAGATTCTAAAATTATATTTTAAATCTAAATACTTTACATGAAAGTAAGTATTAAAATATAAAAATAATTTTCAAGTTCTATCATACAAACATATATTACATATATGAATGTAAAATCAGAACTTAAACAAAATTTCAGATCTAAACATGATATTATATATCTCATATACTAATCATAGATCAGATTAAAATTAAATTTATGATCTAAATATGCAATCATATATCATACATATGAATCAAAATTCAGATCACAAAAAAATTCAAGTTTCATGCATGTATCTATTTTACATGAACTAGAACTTTTTCTAGATCAATTTTCAGATCTATGCATGCATCAACATATCAACTATATATTCTAGAATTAAATCTAAAATTAAATTTTAGATTTGAAGATCCATCCATTCTTCTCATGTATCAAGAAAAAATTAATTTTAAATTTTTTTTCAAAAATATGTATATTAAAATTCAGCATATGAAAACCCGTGGCTCTGATACCACTGTTGGATTTCGGGATTTGAAGCATGCATATGTATTTCAAAAATTTTATTTTTTAAATATCATAATAGAAAATAAGATTAAAATAATTTTAATCTTAATTTTGCATGCATAAAAATGTAAAACCACATGATTTATTTCATATGCTGAAATTGATATATACTGAAATTCAGATTGTGATCAAATCACATACCTATTTTGCAATTTCTTTCTTCAAAACTGGATCTAGAAGAGAAGAGGCTCTCTGTTAGCCGCACAAATATTCGACCTCTACGAGTATCTACTTGGGATCAGCCTAGAACAGTCTTCTATAATCTAAATTTTGAATTTCCAAAATTCAGCCTGCTAAATCTGAGCGAAGTCTGGATCGCGATCAATACTTGATCTTTCTCTTTGATCTTCTTCTTTTTCTCTTCTCTAAAGTTTCTCCTTACTATGTACTACTACCAAATGCTAGAAATCAGTAAGAAAAAGGCACCCAAATTTCTTTGGACATGAAACATCTTGGGACGCGCGTCCCAAGAGAAGGGCGTGTAGAATGCCCAAGAGGAGAAAAGAGGAGAAAGAGAGGATGTGGGGAGAGACTTTGGGTGTGAGGGGCTGCTGGTTTAGATACTCAGAAGACTTTAGGGGAGGTCCTTTTAAGTAGACATAAAGATTGAATCATATTCAATCTCATAATACAAGTCCTACTTGCATTCGGATTTCTATTAACTTAAGTTATCCAACTTACATTAGGAAGCCCATTAGGTGCCAACAATTGGAGCCCTTGTACCTCTAATTAGACACCCCAAAATATCAAGAGATGCTCCATATAAAAACAAAAGACCCTTTAATTAATGGACATGTCCAAATTGATCAAATCAAGGTGGTGCCCTATAATAACTATCAAGGAGATTCATAAAAGACTTGCACCCTTAATTTATGTGATCCATAACCTTAGCAACCCAATAATTGAAGTCTCATGAATCTTATTCATGTAGGTTATTAGCAGGTAATTAAGTTAGAATTAACTTATCAAATAAGTAATCCCAACGAAAAGAGAAATTAGATCCAACTATATCTAGCAAGGTTATCATGAACCCAATGAATTTTTCTAAATCAAATTGATACTTCATAAGTTCAATTATTTATTTCAGACCTAATTTCTTTGTTGTGTGATCTCATAGGTTCAATTCTATCTGGTAGTGAGACATACAATGATCTCTATCATCGTATCATTGAAACTCTTTTTAATGGGTTAGAATAATTTTACTCTAACTCAATAAGGATTGTCGATCCAGAATAATCCTAGTGAGCTCTCACAATTCACTAGTGACTCCTAGTAGTATGTAGTGGTAATTCAGTAGAACTAAAATGAACCTCTAGGTGTAGTTAACGTGTGATTCAGTCCCTCTATCGTGAGTGCCGATTAGATGACAAATCATGGATAAATCGTCAAACCTCAACATCGGTCATATGATAGATTCAATCAGCTTAAGTCCATATGTGATTCTATGGAATTTTTTTTCATCAATCACACTGCTATGGCTATAGACTTAAGGACTCAGCCTCTTAAATCTTATAGGACTACTCTCTTCTAATAGGATCGATAGATCCCATCTTGATGCACACCCCACTCTTACAGTGGACTAATTATCGCCAACATCCACTACAAGTGCTCCTTGAGATCCATGTTGATGTATCAGTCAAACTCCAGCAGCCTCACTGCAAGCAGTAGTGTCATCTCAGATCAAAGGATCAGTCATACAACTGCAGTATCGAGAAAGTCACTAACGAGTGAGCAGACATCCACATGACTTCTTGTGTTGGTCACGCTCAATGCTAGTTGTTCTCGGACAATCACCTACACTCTCACTTCAGTGTCTCTACACTGCAGACTCGAGATCCATCTATCCGAATAAAGTGATCCGTGCACTGATCTATTCAGATCAATCACCATCCCCATAATGATCCTATGACCAGGAGCAATTTAGGAATGAACCATCAATGACATATGCCTCAAATTTTCAACTCTTTGAGAATATGTGTCATCATGTTATTAATCTCTTGGATGATTCATGAACACATAGATATGAATGGTAATATAACTATCCAATAAGTACAAAATCATATCCTAGAAATATGAAATGTATCAGTCAAAATTGATTTTTAGAGCATACATCCAACAGAAGTTAGAGAGTCAAAAGGAATAGCAATAACATAACGACATAGTAACTTTCTTGTTAGTTTTTTACTTTTTTTTGTTTCCTGTTTGTTTTTTTACCTCCGTGTGCCTGAAATAGGGCTTTGTAACTTCTTTGTGTCATAGCTAGCCTATAAATACTCTTTTTCAATAAATAATAGAAGGCTGGTTTCTCGGCCTCCGTATTTCTTCAAAAAGACATAATGACATATATTTTGGCAAATCCATTTTTTTTAAAGTGAAATGGAGGGAGTAAAGTACTTCCTCCAGCTTTATTAGAAATAGACTATTTAATGAGAAAGGAGATATATAATAGACTATTTGTTAGAAACATAGGGCGGAGTGCAATGAGATGTAAAGAATAATGGAAGGAAGAAGGAAAGAATACTAAATCGCATACATACATAAGAACACAGGGGTTTACGTAGTTCAGAGTATTTTACTCCTACGTCCACGATCGCACAGAAAAATTTTATTATATAATCAAAAATTTTACAAGAGTACAAGAGATGGGAAAGTAATTCTCTTCTACACACCCTCTCTTCTATACAGCACAGCTGTCGGCTCTCATGCATTTGATATTCAATGATTATTTATTTATACCAGGGATTAGAGTTAACAACTGGTAGAGGTGTTTTCGAATTTGCTCTCCATTCCAATGGAGAATCACAGCCATCAGTAGTATATACCCTCTACCGTTTGTTTGATGGGGTTCCACCCCCTAGACCCCCCTCCCTCGGGCAAGGTGGCACTATCCCCTTGACCCCCTCGTTCGCTGATCATGCAATGAAACCCATGACTAAAATTGTAGCATGCAAATAAGATTTGGATTAAAGGGATGGATTAGACTCCACAATCCCAATACTATTTATAAAATGGACAGGTTTCAAGAACACAATAGACTCTTACATCAGGAATATAACGGAAGCCTAATATGTTGAAAGAAAATAAGATACAAGGAAGAAAAAACCTATATTAGTAAAAGAGGGCAAAGAAGAGACTCAATTCTGTAATGGTTGCCTCTTCTTTTTCCACTGCACAAATGCTTTCATTGCTGGAAGATGCTAAGGGAGTGTTTGGTTCATAATTAGAATCGAAATCAAAATCGGAATGGATGGGAATCGAAATCGGAATAGTCGAATCTCCAGAAGTATTTTGTTCTTGACCGAAATCGGAATAAAAATTTAAATCTTAAAGGAGAGTAGAAATTATGTTTTAGGTAGATTGAGCCATTTTCATTCCATTTCCGAATCGAAATTGAAATAGAACTTCTCCAAATCAAACGATTAGAATGTGAGTCATCTATTTTCATTCTGATTTCAGATCCCAACTCCTTCCAATAGAATATCTCCTAAAAATTTTGTTAAGCACATAATTAATTGGAGCTTTTTTGTTATGGAAGATTTAAGCATTTCTTTCTGGCCAAATATGCCAACATACAGCCATGACAAGTTGATGCCACCCTCCCCTTCAATTTCCTTTGATTCTCTTCCTCCTCCATGCATCCCAATGCCCAAACACAAAAGTTCAGTTGGGTCTCGAGAGAGAAAAACAAGCTCTTCTTAAAGAGGCATTTGACAAGCCAAGTGCGAAGCCATCTCCAAATTTGCTCCACAAAGCCAGACCAGCGCCCCATCCTTTTCTGGCCAAAATTTGCCTACATGTAACCTATTTTTGTCAGCCAACCACACGAAGACCTTCACTTTTTTTTGAAACCGCTGCTGCTGACACCCCCATGGTTCAAAAAGTTGTAGGAGTTTACTAACAAGAGACCATTAAAAATGAGTTTCCAAACTGTCACATCCGCAAGTCTATTAGCTCTTGCAATATCCGGGATTTGGAGAAGGCCATCAAATTATGCATCTTCCAACTGAGTCAATGGCCCGAAGAACTTCAAACGCCACATTTGGTGTCTTTTACTCCACCAAGAAGCTACAGATGAATTCTTTTTCACCAATCTTCCGTAAAGATCAGCAAACAGAGAGACCAAGGGGGATGATCCAATCTAGACATCCTCCTAGAACCTACTATTTTCATCATTCTCCAACTTGAAGTACAGTTCTAGAATGCCTTGAGATCTTTGTTGATGCCTTTCCAAATAGAAGAGAATCTCGCAATCGATTTATGAACTCTAATGACAAATTTCCTTCTTCGATAATATGCCATTTTCATTTGGCAACTCTGGTCCATCTTCTTCCTTGTCCCAGCAAATTTTGACAAATCCTCTCATTTTGAAGTGGACTGTATGCAATATGTTGAGTACTTTCTAACACTTACTCCTTGAAGTGCTAACGAATGGTCTGTACAGTGACAGATTGTAGTTCTTATGCTTGGAAGCATCCAATTTAACATTCCTCGTCAATTAAGTGCTTTTGCTTAGATTAGATAAATACAACATCACATTATGTGTTGTACAATGGCCAATGCATCTAGAAGAAGCATCACACCTTTGTCTAGCTGCAATAATCCAATGGAACACTAAACCTCCCATGGTATGCAGCCAGTCAAAATAGGAGAAGAACACATGCAGAATGGCACATCCAGATCATGTTGCATACATTTAAAATATTCTCCGGGATGTCTGATCTTTTGCGAAGCACCATTGATGGGCCAAATACTTGGCCTTTATCCTAAGCATTAAGCCAAATTTCAGCAGGTCATTTATATGTTCTTAAACTTATCTAAAGACCACTTTATGTCTTCAAAACCCTACGACTGAATGAATCAAAGCTGTTACTAGTTCTGCTATTGTAATGAAAGCTTCACGATCCAGTTCTTACCAAAAAAAACAAAAAACAAAAAACCCCATGACGGAACGAATCAAAAGCTCAATGGCCAATGAGCATGGTCGGTGGTCATGCATGGTGGGTGGATGTACCCACGAATCGCGGTTCTTGGCGGACGGGACAAACCCCGAGGGCTTGGAGTACGAGGAGTCCACGTGGAGGGCATATATAGCGCGGTCACTTCCGGCAGCGACGTCCGAGGCGTTTTACCTGGCAAAATAGGCGTTTAACCTATACCATACGCGTGATTTTGTTAAAGCGGTGCGATCGAAAACGATGAAAACTGTCATCACCGAGGGGCGAAAGGCCAAGCCAAGGCTAATGTAAATTATCTGAGCATAGAAAAATGCAAGTAAAAGTATTCCTCAAGGCAGATGAACACAACCATCATCTCGGTTTAGGAGCCCAGGGGCTTAAGGTTCTAATTCGGGCACGTACGATCATATTCACACAAATACAGCTGTTTCCACTCGAACAGCATTTTAAGATAATCAATGACGTGTCAATCTGTAATTACCGATTTTCTGACGTGGCAACTGGGGAATGTGGGACCCATCTTGTAGCGTTGAGGAAATGCGGCACGTGTCGTAATATGATGGAGAATGCTGATCACAGCTGGCAGCCGATCGAGGGGTCTGTCCGTTTTAATCTAAAACTATAAATTAGGATCTATTCCAGTCATTTAGCCGGGCTGAGTGCTGTGCCGGACGGCGGCGGAGGAGAAGAGATGGCGGCACCACCGGCGAGAGCGCGCGCGGACTACGACTACCTCATCAAGCTCCTCCTGATCGGCGATAGCGGCAAGTTTATCTTTCTTTGATATCTCCTGTCTGCTTGGGTTTTCTTGGTCCCGATTTTCTTTGTAATCTGATTACCGATTTTGTTTGTTATCTGATCGGTTGGTTTCTTATTGGCATTTGGACGAACAGATGGCCGGCACTGAATTGGATTCTTTTTCTTTCTTTTTTTTATAAAATGACTGCTTTTTGAGTGGTAATCTTAGGAGCCTCTTTAATTTGTTTGATTTAATTGATTTCCTCGAAGGACTGGGAATCTCAGGATCCGAAGTTTATGGAATTGTTAAAATAATGAGCAATTGATCGCTCTGGGTGCAATCGAGGAGGAAAATGGTTGAATTTGGGGTTTCTTTACGCGATTCATTAAACTAAGATCCAAATCCAGATTTAAACTATACAAGTAAGTGCAGTCGAAACACAAATCATAATTAAATTACTTCGGAGGTTCATCCCTGGGTTTGGGTATGCTGTTAGTTATTATGTCGGATGGCCTGCCATTGTTTTATTTTATCTACTCCTGAGTAATTCAACATCTGATAAGAATCTCGATGAGTTTTGAATCCAAAAATAGTCCACTGCAACTTAGCAAGTATCAGATCCTTCACAGGGTCCATCCAAATCCAATAACTTTAACTGGTCCGGCTTTTTGTCCGTCCGGACCTGATTACATGTTGTTGTTCAGGTTGAGTTATTAGGACACCCAGCATTGTTTGTAGACAAAGATAGTTACCAAAGTGCATAGATATGTTGTATATTGTTTTATTTTATGTCTACTCTGTTGTGTTGCTTATCTTTTCTCTTTAACTAACAATGTGGGGTTAGTTGCAGTGTGTGAGACTCAGATTATTGTCTTCTTCCTATGATTTATACGAATTGCTGAAACTTATACCTTGCAGGGGTTGGAAAGAGTTGTTTGCTTTTGCGCTTTACTGATGATTCTTTCACCACTAGTTTTATTACCACAATAGGGTGTGTAATCATATCTTATTTCTCATCTCAGCTATGGCTGGTTCTACTTAATTCTGTAATTCTTATGTCGGGATTGTTTATTTCTTAGGATTGACTTTAAGATCAGGACAATTGAACTTGATGGGAAACGTATTAAGTTGCAGATATGGGATACAGCTGGTCAAGAACGTTTTCGTACGATTACAACAGGTATATTACAAAAAATATGCAGTGTTCCACCAAAAGAGAAGAGAAGAAATAAATTCTTTTGGCTGGTTACTTTAGGCCTTATATTGTGGTAATATTTGCCTATTATTTTCATTTCCTTATATGTCCAATATAACAATAATCTTAATGAAGGAAACTGCTGGCAGCTTGTGTGGATGTATACCTGTTTGTCCTTGGACCTTACATAAATTTGCCTACACTGCTTTGCGTGAAAGTGTGGTTGTCTAACTGCCTAGGATTATTAAGAATTGACCCGCTTAAAGGCCAGGCAGTATGCTTAGGCAGCCAGGGTAGTGACTAATAAAAATTTCCTAAAAACTTCTAGAATTGCATGATACATAAAGTATATAGTTTGTAGGAAGCACATCAAAGAACATGATACGGATAAATAGTAAGGTTGTAACTATTTTAGTCAATAGTATAATCAATGATTTAGTTGCTTTAATCGAAATAATTTTTTAGTAAGTATTTAACATATCTAAAGGCCCTAGAAATATAACATGCAAAAGCATCAATTGATATCCAAGGAATGCATTTTCAAGTAGATTTTTTTCTATTTAAAGGTAAAATTAATTTTAAAAAAAATGAACACTCTGTGCAAATGAGCAAAAGGTTTCTTTTTAAGACAGACTGCCACTAGATGGGCAGGTACTTGCCTGGGACTCAATCCAGGCACGTGAACGGCCTTATTGCTTGAAAGCCTACAAAATGTCAAATGCCTGGGGTGTTGGATTGTCTAAATCCCTAGGCAGCTGCATGTGACAACATTGCATTAAATCATACTTTTGACTGCACGGTTGTTGTTGCACCCACTGTAAACTGTTAATAAAGATGCCACACAAAGCTTGCTACATCAATGGTCCAAGACAACATGAGAAAAAGTACACAGCCCTTCCAATCGACTATCCTTGTTCCAGCATTTTTTTTTTTTTGAACAGCTTCTGCTAGCATTCTGGTAGATTCTTGCAGTTGCCATACCCATTGTTGCTTGACCTACCACTCTTGTGGCCCTCCTTTGTTCTCCTCCAGAGTCATTTTGGCATATGTGGCTACATATGTCCCACATATTCAGATGTGATCTCCTGACTCCACCTCTTGTCTATGTACAATTACAATTCATACTGTATATGGGCCTAAAAAATGGTCCATTTAGCATTGTGCAGACATATATGCAGCCCACGTAGCATTGTTTCGCTATATATACAGTCTGCTTGGCATTCTAAGTACCACATGCTCCTCCCTCTTATGCAAGCCTGTGTGGATGAAGTAAGTTGAAGTTGATGGTTGATGAAGCAACTTCAGGTTGATGGTTAAGTTTGATGTAGGTCACAAATGAGCTTCATGTGAGTATTAATATTATTAGTCGTTAATTATATTGTAATTATTCATACTACACACTAAGTACTTGTAGTCAATATTACATGTCGGTTGTTATTATTGTTAATATTGTGTTAATATTGTTATTATTTATCAAAAAAAAAAACTGTTGTTATTATTATTTTTATTGTAATTAATTAGTATATTGTTTAATTTTAAATTTTTTTAAAAATAATTATTGGTGCCATCATATTGCATATGCACTGCGATTCCTTCACCTTCTATAGACTGTAACTACCTTTTAAAAGACTGCCTGCAACCACCACCCATATCATGCTAATTACTTTCTCCACACTTGCATCATTCTGGTTGCTTTTCTCGAACCACCTTCACCCATTGAATTTTGTCATTCTGGATGCATTTCTTCAACCACTTTCATCTATTCGACTTCCTTCTGCAACTATCACCTCTTGCAATTCCGATGTCCACCTCCCTGTTGCTGCGGGTGGTTTGATGGAAGGAGTTCGCTGGAGAAAAAGTATAGGTTTTTGATGGTGAATGGAAGAGGAGGGTAATAGTCAGATGAGAGAAGAGGATGGGGGAAAAGAATTATTAAATGAAGGAAAAAAGAGAGAGAGAATATGGTGGGCTATTCCACATGCATAATTTTGTAAACCATTTGTTTATAGTATGCATATCTTGTAATCCATGCACACACATGAGCATCTATTCAGTCATTCAATAAATTTTATTTTCCAAAAATATCCATATGACCAAATTGCATCAAACAATAAACCAACTCAACGTACACAATGTTGTTAATAGAGTATGTTTATTCTGAAATTTCACCTGGATCTATTTATGTTGAAATTTCATCTGCTTAAACTCCTGATCTTCTTCATATGTTATATTTGGTTTTTTGTTTCTTCTGCAGCTTATTACAGGGGAGCAATGGGTATTTTGCTGGTTTATGATGTCACTGATGAATCTTCTTTCAACAGTATCCACTTCTTGTTTTTTTTTGTTGCCCACTCAGCATGTCCTCATCTCTTTAAACTACATTTGCTGGTTTTTAATTAAAATATGTTGACATCTTTTTCATGGTTGTTTCTCCTGATTCAGACATTAGATATTAGGAACTGGATTCGTCAAATTGAGCAGCATGCATCTGATAATGTTAACAAAATATTGGTTGGCAACAAGGCTGACATGGATGAGAGCAAGCGGGTATGATTAATTTAAGACAAATATTCCTTCGCTTCTATCTCCATATACGCATTCACGATTGCAATTTAGTTTTCCCCTTTAGGCTGTCTCTACATCGCAGGGCCAGATGCTAGCTGATGAATATGGCATCAAATTTTTCGAGACTGTAAGTTGGCATATGCAGGTCACACAAATTTCCTTTGGAGATCTCAAACTATTGCATTAATTCATTTTCGATTGATGCCAATACTTTCAGAGTGCAAAAACAAACTTCAATGTGGAGCAGGTCTTCTTCTCAATTGCTAGGGACATCAAGCAAAGACTAGCAGATAGTGACTCTAAATCTGAGGTATACATGTCCTCAGTATAAAATGAAGATTTGAGATCTGGAACCCTTTTTTCTTTTTTTTTTTAATTTGCATTTTTAATTTTCCATTTTTAACATTTTGTAGCCCCAAACCATCAAAATCAACAATCCAGATGCTGCTGCTGCCCCCAGCATTGCGGAGCAGAAATCAAGTTGCTGTGGTTCCTGAATGATTATCAAGCAAAGTGAGACTCCTTGGAGTTTCTTGTGCACCTGTGCTTTCTTATGTGGTTGGGGCAAGCTGTCCAGCATAACTGAGGCAACACAAGAAGCCAGCACCTTTCGCTACCGTTATTTAACCAGTTGAGAGTTCTATGCTCTCATCAATTTACCTAATTTGAATACTCAAATGATCCTTCCTGTGCTGGCATCCACTGTTTCTACCAATTCCTTCCCTGTGCTCTTTTTATTTCTGCTTTTTCTCCCCATTCTTTTCTTTTGAAGGAATCTTTATTAAGTACAGTTCTGACTCTAATGAGATGATGTTCCTTAAAGTGAAATATCCCCAGCGTGAAACAAAATACTGTTGGTTACTTGGTTTAACCATAATGATTAGATGCGTTGCTATAGCTCATTTTTTGTGAGATTATGGTATCTTAAGTGCAATGGCAGAACCTTTTTTGATAAAATCTGCAAGTGTGGATCTCATCACTGCCTCAGCTTTATTATATTGACTATGAAAGTTCTCTACATCAAAAGATTTCCTAAATCAGGTAACTGCACCAAAGAGTTTAGCAGATTTATGATATATTTCTTTTAGAAGTCTTCCAGTAACCAGTTTTGGGACAATTTCTGTTGAATCTTCAGTAGGTCGGTGCATGGATTGAATATGGATACATCCATAGTGTCTCTTTTTATTTAGCGAATACAAATATAGATATTGGATACTAAAATTTGCTTCTGTAGTTGTACTGAATGGTTATGAATATGAAATTAACCTCAGTAACATTAAAACAAGTGCTGATATAGATCAGATATTATATAATCAATTGGTTAATTATTCCCCTTTTTGTTTCCACCTTTATCATCTTTTTATAACTAAATGATCACACAAAGAAGAAAGAAATGAGTGTTTGACATGACACTTAATTGAATCCTACTAACTCTTCTTAGTTACACATGACAAGGCTGACTATTAAAAATGGAATCACCGCCTTGACAGTTTTCTTCCAATCTATTATTGGCCTGCGTTAAAGTTGTCCTTTGTCTCCCTACTTATTTATCATTTGCATTGATGATGCTTTCTCGTGTCTTGCAAGCTATGACCCTGGGGCAGGCTCTAGACTCCTATGTGCCTCCCTCAAGTGCCTAGTCCATCTGAGACTTACTATTTGTAGATGATTGTCTTTTGGTGAGTTAGATGATTATATTGGAATGCTACTACATTTGTGAAGATTTTGGAGAAGTATTATACTGTATTTGGATAAAAAATGAACCTCACAAAGTTAGCAGTATACTTTAGTCCGAAGACGAGTGCAAGTGAAGTAGGCGATGAGAGAACAGCTAGGCATTTTTGAGTAGGATAGAGTTTGGCATTATTTGGGTGTCCCTATCATTAGACGAAGAGTTCAGAGAGCAGCCGAGTGCATGCAGATGGAGCAGTCTGTCAGAGAGCGACTTGAGGGATGGCAGACTAGATCACTGTTGATAATGGACAAAGTTATTTTGGTGCGATCAATCCTCAGTGCTACTCCGATCTACCTATTGTCCAACACTCTCTTATCGAAGATCTCCTTGGTGAAGCTCCTTAGGAGCTTTTTGTGGGGTTTGTAGTAGGAGGAATGGGGGGTACACCTTATGGCCTAGAATAGTCTACTAGTCGATTAGGGATGGGGGTGTTGGGATCTAGTCCCTACTAATGAGGTGCAAGGTACTGCTTGTTAAACATGCCACACGATTCTTTCTCCTACCCAATAGTTTCTAAAGTATGATAATGTGGGCTAAATATGGCCCGTGGGTGATTGCTGAGGATATTTATGCCAATCCGAGTTGGGCCTTTATATAGAGAGAGATCTACTCTCGCAAATCTCAGATGATGATCCGAGTTAGATGGTTGATAGTGAATGGGTAATCTATCAATCTTTTGTGAGACCCATGGATGGTTGACCTTCCTTTGGCTCGGTGGTTGACCTTCATCAGCAAAGAGGTAGGTGAGATGATGCTAGTTCGCGATATGTTCCTCCCTAGGGAGGAGGTTGAGATACTGCATTGGTGGCCCATCTATTTAGAGATCAGCTCATTAAGAAGGTTTTATTTCAAGCCATCTATATTCATGGTGGCCGAGATGTGAGGGTCTAGTGGGCTTCCTCCAACCCAAGGGTGGCGGCCAAGGACTTCTACTATTTGCAAAGGAGGACATCGACCAAGAGGATGGAGACTGGATGTGGAGGTTGCACACACCCCCGGATCTATCTTTTTGTTTAGTAGGTAGCTTGGGGCCACTTCCCCACCAGGATGGTTTTGAGGGACATAGATATAGACCTCCATATCACTTGTCTCCATTATGAGATAGATGATGAGCCTATAGGCCATGTCCTTTTCTAGTGCTCGAGCACCATATAGGTGTGGTGAAGGATCAGTTTTTTTCTGACATTCGTTCACTCAACAATATTAGTTTAGTTCTTTTTTGAGGCACTGTGGAGGAGTACTGCCACTGAGACTTCATGTTTTTTAGCATTAGAGCCGCTTATATCACATACCATATCTGACTAGTTAGGAACAATCTATTTTTTGAGTCAAGGAGCAGCGTGTGAGATTTGCCTTAGAGAGGGGACTAGCTCAGGCCACAAAGATTGTTTAGTTGTCTATTGACTCGACTTTGATAATCTGAGATATCTGGGACTCCCTTTCTACTCTTGTAGTGACTTGTCAGATGTTCATTACCTGCGAGCCCTCATCCTTGGATTTTATCAAGGTGCAACTTTGAGTGTGTTTGGCAATAAAGGAGCTAGGTTCATGATTCTAGGCCTGAACTTGAGGCTTATTGCTGTATAAGGGAGCTACTTGATAGATGTCATTGTTCTCGATGCAGAGCTTTCGATGGTCTGGGTGGGCATCATATATGCAAAGTTGACCTTGGGGGTAGATCGCATCATCATTGAGGGGGACTCAGCTATTATCGAGGGTTGGTTGCAGAGACGGGGCGAGGCAGCTCACGTGCACCTATTGTTGCGTGACATTTAGAGAACGATGAGGGGGTGCTCTTCCTTAGACATCCGATATGTTTACATCGCCTCTTTTGTTATGGAGCACTCAGATAGAATTTTATGGACTGATGCTCAGAATATCTTTTTGTCTTTTCATAATGTTTTATTTTTTAAGCTTTTTGATTATATTCACACTAGGCTTGTATGATTATCCCATCTTATCAAAGAAAAAAGAGAAAAAGATGGAATCACCAAATAAGATGTCAAAAAAAAAATCTAAAACATTTTGGTATTTTCACCGGTAACCCTACATGGTATAGCAGGTATATGAAATTAAATAGGCTTGAAAATAGATTTGAAAATCAATAAAAATCAGATATTCCTGCACCCACATTTATAGTTCCTTTTTGTTTTTATGATGCTGGATATCAATATTAGCCATATGTTGAAATTTGAGCCCATGTCCAAATATGATTTTTTTTAAAAAAATATTAATATTTTTAATAATTAATTTCAAAAATATCCTCAATTCCAACTTATTTCCGAATTTATCACTCAAATATGAAATCATGGGTTCAACCTACGATTTTAGCACCATCTCAACTGAAATGATAGATTGGTGGCTGAACGACTTGACAAAAAGAAAAAAATGAAATCGTAGGCCTGGCTCATGATTTCATTCGTTTTTTTTTTCTTTTTGTTTCTTCCTTCTTCTCACACCCCCTCGAGTCCTCCACCTTCTTCTTCCCATAGCCGCCCTACACCCATCCCCTCCAACGCCACCCGCGGCTCCTCCGCACCCCACCCCCCGAGCCCCACACCTGTCCGTGGTCCCCCCTTCCTCGATTGCCCAACCGTGGCTTGTCCGTGCCTGCCCTGCCACCCCGCCCTCCACCTCTCTCTCCACCGCAACGTGGCTCTGTGCACCCCCTCCTCCCAACACTTGTGCCCCCACCCCATGATGCGGCTTCGTGCAATCCCACTACCACCCCCTACCCGTGCCCTCCCCTGCTGCGTTTCACTCCCTCGGCCCCACCCCACCCTCCTCCCCCTCTGCCAAGTTTCTGCACTCCCCCACCCCCCCTCCGATGGCTCTGTGCACCATCCGACCCAGCACTCACGTTAACCCCCTACGATGCCACAGCTCTGCACCGCACCACCCCACCCCACTAACACGCCACACACTCCCCCCCCCCCCACCCACCTCGATAACGATCATTGTCGCTCCATGTAGACCCCCCTCCTCCCTCCCTACCCCGACGCTCGCACTCCGATCCTCTGTGACTTCTCTTATTAACACGCCACGCCCCACGCCGCCCCCCCCCCCCCCTCCCCCACATGAGCTCTTTTGCCCTCACTTTCTTCTCATTCCCCCACCCGATGCACCCATGCCCCCAGCACCGCAAACCTTCCATCTAAAAATAAAATAAAATAAAATAAAATCATAGGATGCATCCATGAATTCTTGTGCTGGATCAATCACTTAAAATCGTGGATTAAACATACGATTTCAGCAGATCTGGATTCGAAATCCTGGGCTCACGTGTGGCACTTGCGGGACAATAAGTTCAGAAATAAATTTTATTTAGAGATATTTTTGAAAATAAATAATTAAAAAAATAATATATTTTTTTTTTGAAAAAAACCCGTCCAAACGTACTCGGAAATAGAAGCGGAGTTGAACGGATAGTGTCTGACATTTCATCCTTGAACTTCAAAAAGTTGATACTCAGATTTTTCACAGAGACATGGGTCCTCTACTTCCATTCTTCCTGAAAGTACATCTACCATCAGGCAGGTCCCTGAATGCTAAATTGAGATTCTCAGATTATGCTGAAAGTGTTTCGGAGTTAAACTCCTGTTTGACCCCTAAAAACCATAAAAGGATGAATGCTTAACAGAGAAGCTATGCAACATTTTGTTGGTTAACACTCTTTTATAAAATAAAAAAAAAAAAAGAAAAAGAAACTTCCTTAGAAATCAACAAACCACGAGGTTCTTTCCAACCAAGCACATAACCCAACTTGCTGAGCCAAAAGTAGCCATACATACTCTATTTTCTGCCAATGAGGTGTGCCCCGACGTAAACAGAAAAGTACAGCATAAATTCAACATTCAGTTGGTTTGACACATAAACGGAATAAGTTTATTGTTTTAACCAAAGAACAAGACAAAATTATCAGCTGGCATACTACATAATGGATCAAAATCTTGATATTTTTTTAGCCCAAGATATCCGCATTCAACTCTGCCAGTGTCTGCAGGTGACTGATCGTGCCTCTGGTATACCAGAATCCATCACTCAAGGGGGGTCAACCCAACAACACCTGCGCATGCGGTCAGGGAATTAAAGGAAAGGTTACTGGTGACATAAGAAAAGGTTACTGTTGACATAAGCTAATCCGTAAGTCTGAAAGATTACAATGTCGGTATTAAACAAAAATTTTGAATACAGCTTGAGTTTATGGAAGTTCCCTACATACTAACAATTATTTCCACTAAAATAATATTTAGCGTGCCAGGCAAGTTTTAGAAATAAAACTAGAAACTATAACCAAATACGCACCCATTGCAAGATGCATTTGTATTGTTTTTACATGCACATAATCAGCTTAGAATTGAAGATCTAATTCAGTCTCATCAAGATAATTTTAATCATGTCTTTGCATAAGCATGATAAGAACTTCAGTGTTCATTAGACATTGTTTTCCTGCTCGATCAACTTTCACACTTTGTATTAGCTCCTGAACCACAACCACCAAAACTTCATTCAGTTCCCCCAATCTATGCTTTTTCATATGAATCGGGTATCTCTACTAAAAGGGGGTTTAACATTTAAGAAAATATGCCATCCAAGGAATGGAACACCTATACTTAAAGCAACAACCATAACCCTTAGTTGGTCTTTCTTTATAACAAAATCCAGATGCTTAATCTGGTTAGAATAAATCAAGTATCTTAGTTGAAAGACCTTTCGCATTACAGTAATGAGGTTGTGGAATTAGAGTATGAATAAGAATGTCAATCGGTATGCTTTGGATGACATGGAATGTGTCCTCCCATTGCCTTATAGGCATGCAACACAAGCATGGTATCAAGGTTTTAAGACTTGCATCTCAGTCACCTTGGTGAGTGTCTGATTCCAAGATGGACTGATATCTTGGTTGATCTCAACCAAAGGAATTTTGGCAAAAAAATTAGAAGACCGAAATGTCAAGATCACAGTCCATATTTAATCTCAATATCAAAATCTCAGTAGATAAGGTAAATTAGAGATAATTAATATCTCAAGAAATCAATTGGAATATAACATGGTAAAAAACTGTTTAGAACATATCGATCATTCTGATATCGTATTGGCTGACGTATCAATATACTGATTTATCATATTGGACAAGATATCGATAATACCATCTTGGTTGGTGGCCGAGATCAATGCAAACTGATATCTCGGCTGAGATGAAAACCTTGCATGATATCAGTTGTATGCAGGTGCTTGGCACACCCCATGCCCACGCATGTCAAGAGTGCCAAGTATTGGCAGCGCACAATCCGGCACAAAATACATCATCCTGTTGCTCACACGGTAAATCAGACTCAATGAGAAATTTGAATCATATGATTACACAGGAAACTAGGTTGCCTTGAATATGCTCTTCTCAACATGGTCTCAAGAAACTCTCTCTCTCTCTCTCTCTCTCATGGGGGTGCCCCAAGGGGGTGGGAGGCAATGGTCAGTGGCAATTCTGTACTCAAGGTTTAATTCAATGCCCTTAAATTCCAAGGACTGACTTGGACCTGACTGATCATAAATTTAGATCAGAACATGAGGACTAAAATGTACAGAATTAGATTTATCTCTTGCCATAAAACACATGAAGGACTCTTGCATTGTTCTTTGAAATATTAAGTAATAGAACTCAACCCAACTCAACCAAGCCTCAGTCCCAAACTAGTTAGGGTTGGCTATATGAATCATTTTCCTCCATTCTGCTCAGTTTAGGGCCATATTTTCTGAAAGATGTTAAGACATCAAGCAATAACCACTAATAATAAAGGCCGTCTAGAGAAATTTGGTTGTTAGAGTGCTCCATCTACAGAAATGGTAATGTATTGAAAGCTAAAAAAAACAAGACTGAAGATACACTCTTGTATGATATTAAATTTTCCATCATGTCCAATGTTATATATAGCCCAAGACGATACCTTTACTATATTAAATTAAGTTTGTTTTGCCTATGGATTGATCACCAAGACATGCTTTCAACGCTTGGAAGGCTCTTATGGCTAAGTTATTCAAACTGAACTTCCAATTTTTCTACTAAAATTGCCATTATTTTATTTTAGTAAAAACATTTTAAAAAGAATCATTCTATGTGGTAGTTGAAGATTATAGTGTTGGGCCAGGCCAAAGGATGTTTCTGAATACACCCAAGCATGGAACCAATTTCCAAATTTTAAACATCAATAGAAGCATGGTGTGCTTAATTAATATTCTGTTTCCTTTTTCTCTCCACTGATTTGTTTCTCTTAGTAGATTTTTTGCAGGGAATCTTATCACCAGCAACTTGTATAATTCATATGAGATAGTACAATAAACAATCCAGCTTCTTTTTATTACTTGACTTTAAATAGTTAATGATTTATCTCTTATGTTAGTTTAATGAAGTTCTCAAAGCGATGATTGAATACCATTGCAGACCTACAAGAGAAGAATCAAGAGAACCACCATTGTCAAGTTCGAGTGTAAGAATCACGGATCACGGAACCATCCCGAACCGCCTAGTTTGGGGCGTATCAAGCCATACTAATGGCTGACTAAAACTGATGGAGGGGGAGAGGGATAAACAAAGAGAGAAAAAGAGAGAGGGTGAGGGGGGAGGGAAGGAAAGGGAGAGGGCTGCAACCTCTGGAGGCCCTCCCTCCCTCTCTCTTTTTTTTTTCTCTCTCACATTCTTTCTCCTCCCCTCTCACTATCATATTAATACGGGCTTTGCTAGGCTCAGTTGGCCTTTACCATCTCTCTCCCTCCCTTCTTATCTCTGTGAGAATCCGTACATGCATTATTTAGTCTCACATTAGTTATTCATTGGAAAGATCTTTGATACTTATACAGGACCAAGGAATACAAATAATAACTTCTAGCTAGCATTTTTGGGTGAGGTCCTAGGTCGTTACAACCTCTCCCTCCCCTTCTTTCTCTCTTTTTCTCTCTTTTGTTCTTCCTCTCCCTTACCATCAATTCAGGCTCGACACAGAATGACACAGAAGCATACCGAATCATGCTGCCGGCTAACCAATACGAGCCTTGGTATCGGCAGAGCGAACTAAGAATTGATATTTCTCATCTCCCTTTTTCTCAATTATTATTTTGGCATATAGTATTCATACTATAAGCTCAAGATGGGTGCATTATGAATCTAAGTACTTTTTCCCTTTTACTGCTTGTCTACAGAGAGTAAAAAAAAAAAATCAGATTTTACTTAAATGTGCATTCCACATGACTGTGTGCTAGTGCTACCAACTTCAACTTATTTTCCAATTACACAAAACCACCGGACTCTCTCAATTACCAAACCAACTTATTGTTAGTTAGCCATAAACACATTTGTTTTCAAATCCTAAAACTTCCTCAAGATAGGCAATGATCTTGTAAGAAAAGGCTGTTTTTATTATAAGTTACACAGTGCACTACTTTATTTATATATTGTTTATGAGGTAAGAGTGCACTAATTTTCAGTTTTTGGTTTATCCAACAAATTATTGATCTAGCACATGTACCTTCACATATAGTGGCTAACCTTCAAGTTTTAGTACACATTCAGCCCCACTGTCTTATCCAAAAACCCCATAGTTACATAGCTTTTAGATGCAAACCATTCTCTTCTCCCTTTTGTTTCTCTTTTGCTAAGAATGGAGATGCTTACCTGCAGTGGCAATGGGTGCAGGAGCAGATTTCAGTGCCAGTATAGGGAAGAGGATCTCTTGAAAATATTTAGAATAACAGAACAGTTAGAAAGTAGGTGCAGGATGAATTTCCAAAGAGATTCCAAAGTAGATGCAGCTCCCTAATCAGAAGTTTCTTGCTACACCACATCTTACTGTTATAGTCCCATTTCCATGCTCACATCATCTTTACATTCTGTCATATTCTCAACTATTTCATGCAACAACTTTTGACTCATTAAATCCTTTTAAGCAAGGATCAGCAAAATTGTTTCGAACTTGAGCTCAACATAAACAGCAGTTCCCATACCCTTCGCTACTTTGAAAGGTGAATAACAAAAATCTATCATTCCAAAATGAAGTCTCAGCCCTACCCTGCTCCTATTCCTGTACTATGCTTCCAACATCAATTACATAGAACAATAAACCACCAAGATAACTAATTCAAAATCACTGGACTTTTTCTTAAAACTTTGATGTCACATATAAAACACTTTGAGAAAGAATTAATAATGGAAGAGAATAAGATCATCAAATGAGCAATATCTTAGAAAATAATTACTCAAATCTCCATGCTTTTCCTTATCATTTGATATATCAAGTGTGAAACTAAAACATGAACCTGTAAATCCTCATCCCAAAAGAATTACACGAACAACTAGACCTATGCAATGTTGGCCCATCCTGACCCAATTTTTTCCAGGTTAGGTTGGGTTTTTCGATCCTTTAAGTCAAGGCAAGCATCAATTTTTCATTACCAACAATTTTCAGGTCATGCTCAAGCTTGCTATTTCTTAATGCAGCTTGGCCCAACCCAACCCAATTTTTAATTATATAAATTACATATAAATATTATATATCAACAAAAAATAACAAACTAAAACCTGACTCTTGATCTAATTGCACCTCTGCCTTGGCTTCTATTCTTTCAGCTGCCAACCAACCAACCCAACAGCCCTCACCATCATCCCACGACACTTCTCCCTTCTCTCCCTCTCTCTTGCCCCCCTCCTAGCCGATAGAAGAGAGCCAAGAAGGTCGGAACTGAAAACCCCCTCCCTCCTCCTCCTCTCTCTCTCTCGCCCCCCCCCCCCCTCCGACCAGCCAATCCCACTGATCTCTCTCTTCCCTCTGATCTATCTCTTCCTGTCACCATCCCACCGATCACTCGGCCCTTCGCTTCTATCTCTGCTCCCACCCCACTGATCTCTCTATTATCCCTTTGATCTCTCTCCCTATCCAATCTCTCTACCTTCACTTCTCTCCTTGCCCCCATCCCACTGATCTCTCTCTCTTTCCTATCAGGACGATCGAGTTGAGTTGGGCCCAAGACCCCGATTGAGCTTCAACTTGCAATCCTTAGGTCGTGTTAGGCTATGCTTGGGCCTAAGTATTTTGTGTTGATATAGGATCTCAGCCTAGCCTGAACCTGGCCAGACCCAAAGATGCTCAGGTCTAGAAAGTTGTACTGTAACCTCAGTGGACCATAGGACATATACATAGGACTATAGGAGGTATATATAAATATTAGTAGATAAGAGTACATAATGACTATTTCATGAACAAGCTAGAAGACTATTTTCATGATGCTCGGAGATATTTTTCAAATCTGACATCAAGAAAGTTCTTTCAAATTTTTCAGATCAATCAGAGCTAAAAATTAGAAGTAAAAAGTATTAAATCAAGAATTTCATTTAAAGCAAGTGAAATAAACCATTAATCAAACTTATCAGTAAAAGGTGGCAATGCCAGCAATATATGCATACCACATGCCAATCTTCCTCCTGCATTTCCAGTGGTAAGGCTGAGTTCATGCCCCCCTGTCAGCAAAGAATAGGAGAAAAACAAATTTTACAAAAAAAGAGCTGACAAAGAACATAAATATGTAAGCTAAATAATAAAGATAAATGCTTTCAGACAAACAGGAGATTAATGTTTCCAAGGATATTTCAAAAGAAATTTATGGCTTTAAAAGTCCCACCTTTTCCAAGATCATCCTCCAGCTCATGAACCACAAATGCTCTTCCGACAACCGAATTTGGTCCACTCAATGGAATCTTTATATTGATCGAAAGAACAAAACAACACCATTTATTAACGGAGATTAGCAAGGATAAACTCCAAATCTCAAGAAACTGGGAGAGAGTTCAAAAATCTTTTCTTAAGAGACGAAAGACATGATACAAATGAGACTAAATATCAAATCCCGCTACCTGGTTATCTACCATTGTTGCCTCAGCAACTCCTGGAATATAAAAGCAACAGAAATAGGCAAAATAAATAAATAAATAAACAAAGTCAATCAGTTTTCCATTATCCAGGAAAGAATTTTACTAAGGATGTGGTACATCATACCTTCAGAGTTTGCAACTATGTTTCCCAGGTCACCCGCATGACGGACTTCATCTTCAGGAGCACCATGTGTCATATTGTTAGGGTTAAAATGTGCCCCTGAGAGAAAAGTAGAAAATGATTAGTAGCAACATTATGTATGAGATGACAGAAATAGCTTTGTATGTATGTTTTTCATGAGTAAGCAGGGTTCCTTCCCAAGCCAGCATTGTATAAAAAACCCATAAAGCTATGAAAACTATCCTATTTACAACACAGAATACATGGTGAAATCAAGAAAGGCGGTCATAGAACACTTTTTGTAGCATGTTCTTCATAATTAGTTCAAAGGTTTCGCTAAACCTGTTGATATGCACCCATTGGTGGTGTCCCCGTACTCATGCTGCAGGACAAAACAACAAGCACTTAGAGAAGTCATCGTCTAGCTTAAGCAAGAAAACATAGAATAATCATAACATAAGCACTCACTAGATGGAAACCATGAAGTCCCGGTGTAAGTCCAGTAACACGAACTTTTACTGTTGTAGGACCTATTGCAAAATGAAACCAAGGAAAACAAATTAATAATTCGCAAAAAGTAACGAATTTATCCAATCTCCCAAGAATTTCACACCAGACGAACAACTAGTTATGCATCAAAAAGGATGCCTACTCCATTCATCCCAATGTTGATGCCTAAAAAGCCGGAAGATTATTTTTCAAAGAGTATGATAGATCATGCTTAGAATCGAGTTGAAATTGCTCAAAGTCTCGAAGGAAAACATGCTTGTAACAATTAAAAAAGATCTGCAGCCACAAAAGGTCATTATGGAATGCAATATAAATCCCAATCATATAAAATTCAAAGCACAATCCAAAAAGTGGAAAGCAAACTATCCAAACATGTAAAATTCGAAATCGCTTCCGGGTGCCCAATGTCAAACAGAAGATCCGCATTTTCTAAACATGATTTATGAAGGGACAAAAATTTTGGGTTACCAAACCCAGGCCACGAAAGAACAAAAACTTCATGCACATTTCCCTAAGAACACATCAAGAAGTAACCCTGCGTACCAAAAAGAACCAAGAAAAGAAGAAATAAAGAGGAGGGGAGGGGGAGAGAGAGAGGGTACGGGAGCAAACCATCGTCTTCTTGGACGAGGGTGACGACGCCCTCGACCTGGGAGTTGCCCTTGAGGACGGCGACGGCCTTCTTGGAGGCGGCGACGACGGTGAGGGGCTTCGACACGGCAGCCATGGGAAGCTTGAAGGAGGCGGTGGAGGGGAGACGGATGGACTGACCGACGAAGGCGGAGTGGAAAGGGCGGGCAGAGGAAGGAGGGAGGAGGGGAGAAGCGTGGGCGGCCGTGAAGAGGACGGTCTGGGCGGCCATGGCGGCGGTGAGCAGCGCTTGCATCAACTCACGGCCAGGAGACACAGAAGAGGCGGTGGCTGGTGACTGGAATCTCTGGACACCGGACTGCAGATAAGGGCTTACCGCTGGCCTTATCAAATCCTCGCCTCCGGACCAACCAACCCCGGTTCAACATGCAACCAGCCATGACGCACGGTATTTGATGAATAGATAAATAGATAGGTAGTCTTAACTTAAGTCGCAGGAATGACAAAAAGAAAACACCAAAAAAGACGAAGAGATTGAAACTAGTTTTTCTTAATTCATTGATATATGGCAGTTTTTTAGGAAAAGATTAACATTTATCCTTTAAATATTTTTTGTTGAATAGATCATAGCTTACACTTGGCAATCATATGCAATCCCGATGGGAAATTTAATTTTCTATTATATCATATAGACTTTTAGAAGTCTTTTAATTAAAGTTTTATTTAGAGCTTCTTAAGAAATACTCACATGTGAAATTTTCTAAGAAAAAATTAATATATAACTTTATCTTGAAGATTTTTTTTTTTGCTAAATAGATGGCACACTTTTAAAATTGGATCTGAAATGTTCGTACAAAAATTACATATTTCAAATAGTATTTGCGATTTGGGATCTCATAAATTTAACAATTTATCATCAATGAAAATTCTTATATAAAATTGGTCAAATGAGATTTACCATGATTTATAATATTATAAATACAGCATTCATCAATCTTAAATAAAAGCGGTCCAATAGAATTTATCATCATTTATAATATTATAAAAATTGAGAAAGATGAAGCGAAAATCGGTCAAATGAGATTTGTCATTATTTATACTATTATAAAAGCTAAGACGTTGGAGGTGGGATTTATCATCATTCAATAGATGACCTTGCCACGTACACTTGACAACATTATATGCAACCTCAGTGTACATTTGCCACGCCCCATGCAACCCTTGCCGAAAAGGTCAACTGTTACATTATATCATATACATTTGTTTGGAAGAACAGCTCTCAAAGGTTCTCAAGAGCCACATGGGAGTCCCATCGTGCCCCCAGCTACGTGGTCAATTCTTTTCTTTTCTTTTCTTTCTTTTTCTTTTTTAACCCAATTGCTATATTATTGCTGTGAAAGATGGCATAAGTCAGGGTAATTATTCTCTTCATTAACTCTTGGCATGTTTTTTTTTTTTTCTGTTTTTTTCTGGAAGGGGTTGGCCATTCTAATTTCTAATGATTAATATCCAGTGCAGTCCTGAATTACCCTGTCATCTTCCATCCGTGCTCTGTATAGGCCTTGCCAGCACATAAAATCCGAGAGCAGGCACAAGATGAAGATAAATTTCATTTACACAAGCACAGCCGTAGCACCACTCCTACTACAAACCAAAGAGTAGGTAAAATCTAGAGTTTAACTTTTCTTATATATGATCCAGAAAATTCTTCAATTTTCTCTTAACCAATCAATATTCAGTAATCTTGTAAGATCATACCATATTTTCAAATTTTTCATAAAAAAGAGTTTTTACTTGCTCTTCCTTCTAACCCCTATTTCAAGAAGCTAGATGAAATTTTTTTGGCTCAATCAGATGGAAAATACAGGTCACCCAATTTTCTGATACAAATACTACATTATAATTTGTCATACTAGGCCGGACAAGTCATTCTGCAAGCATTTCACCTCATATGTGCATCCTTTAGATTGTGGTACATATGAAGCCTTCATAATTTGTTTGTTTCTTGACCTCTGATTAGATTTGTGTTAAGCCTCCATTCATAATAAGCTAGTTTATTCCTTCAAGCTTTGTAATAAACACCAAGAAAAAGACTGCTGAAAAGCTTCAACTTCCAATATGACAGTATTAGTTTTGTTAGGGTGATTAAAGATAATCTGTTTCTAACAATTCTGCTCTATCCATTTACCAGCCATCAATCTACTCCTTGTGCTCGACAGTTCTGCATAGATGTCCCAGACTAAGGCTACTGAGCTTTAATTGGTAAAAACAACTACAAGAAAGGGTTTAGATGCCAACAAGGAAACTAAGAAGCCCTAAATAACCCTGTAAAACATACTTCCACATGGTTTTCTTCAAATATTGAATTCTCTCTGATCAATTATTACACAGTATACCCCACCATCGCCTGCTATCAATGCTATCAATATTTCATATCGTTCAGGTTACCAGCATCACTAGAGGTTTAAGTAAATCCAAAACATCTTTAAATTCTTAAGCGTGAGAGATCCATAATGTATAATTTCAGGTAAGTATCAACCTGACAAGGGGCATAAACCATGCAATTCCAATATTGCATACATAATTTCAACGTTGGAGGATGCTTTTCTTGCTTTTCTATGAGTTAAATAAGGACCTAACAGCATCCATGATTCAACTGAATGTACCAGAATATTTCGAAAAAAATAGTTAATAAAACAGTTACATGTTGACATGTCTTTAACATGTTGAGATTCTCAAACAGTTGTAGTCTCTGGTGGTGACTACCCAATCTTAGCCTAGCAACTGAGCACCAGAAAGGTTGCAATCAGTGTTTAATAACCCAAATCCTGTGGTGCGGTTATATTATTCTGAATGGACACATCAGTGAATTCACTCAACTGATACACAGGCTTTAGAACTGAAGAAATTGAACTGGTAAGAAACATGGTCCTTTTTAGATCTCTAATCACATCTGTTGACAAAAAAGTACCAGTAAATATTACACAATTATAAGTTTGGAGAAAAAAGATGTTTATACTCATCAACCAGATGACATAAGCAAGTCTGAAACCTCTGGCTTCTGTAGTTTTTGAGCAGCTGCTAGAGTTATCTGCAAAGATGGTGTAAAGACAAGTTTAGTATAGCCATCATTGATGCATTCTTTTGAGAAATATCGTTGTTGCATTCTCAAATGAAGGGCAAAAAAAAAAAAAAAAACTGTATGGGTACTTTTCTCAGATCATGCACACCAGAAGCCACTTCAAATATAAATACAAAAATTATTAAACCAAAAAATGTTTAGTGTCAAACATAAATTTTATAAGCAAGATTTAGCAAGCTAACAGCAGCCTTTTAATAATCATAATGCTCGGAACCATATTAAACATAAATTTCTCCAAGTCAGATGCTAATGCCTAATGCACAGATGAAAGAATGAGATCAACACACCTGACATAGGGAGATGCCGTATCAATTGTTTGCCCTTCCATGGCAAATCGATGCCAAAAGCCAACCACGGCCAGCTACCACACAGAGATGTGCCTAAAGTATTCTTGCAGTCTAAATAGCAAAATATTTTAATTATTCCAATAGAACTTGTAAGTGGTCCTTGCCTTGGTTTCCTTGAACCACTTGTCTGTAGATAGTGATAATATTGAAATCTTCAACTGATACCAGTAGGGCACGCCTATGACAAACAAGAGAATATCATACCACCCAAGGTACCTAGTAACTAAAGAAAGAAAATGTTCTCAAAGTTTATTACTGAGAAGGCCATGAGAACGTAGTTATTACCTCATCACATGCAAAACATGCTTCTTGTGACATGGAGAAGCCTCAATCTACCTTTTGTCCACTGCAGAATGGAATACGCTCAATCAAGACTCCACAGCCTCGTATTCACAAATCACTAAAGATGTTATAATGTTCTGGAACATCAGTATTCAAAAACATTAGATTCTCAGGAGAAATTTTGTTCCAAACCCAAACATAGGGCTGAAATTGGCAGACTTCAAATCTCACCTCAGGCATACTTGCAGCCTCCACTCTGCTTTACAAATTAAAAGATGTTGAAATTTATTCCCTTAAGTTCTTACTTCATGGGAATTTCCTTATCATATTCGTGTTCCATTGAGACAACCTGCAAAGCTGTGCCTTCAACAAGCCATGCTGTGAGCTCTGGTTGATGCTCAAGGTGGTTAAGTGGGCATAGATTTCCATCATCCATTTGAACACCATAAACAAACGGGAGTCTTAATGTAAGAAAGCTCTCAGGTGGTAGGATAACTCGACAACCAAGAGTGAACCGTAATTGCTGTTCGCGATCAGAAATAGACTGAGGCAGGCAAGAGTCCTAAAAGTACATTCATGTGCACCAAACCTTCTTAGCACAAAAATATAAATAAAACTTAAAAGGAGGCACCAATATACCTTGTTTACAAACGTGTACATCATAACTGTCTGTCCAATTGAAACAGCAGACCTCAATATATAAAGATACCAGATAATAAATTTCAATTGTACAGCAGTTAAGAACTTGGAGTTTGACCTATGTAGATATTTTACTAAAAAGAATGTCTTAGAAGGCAACAACCTAATGAAGAAGCAGAAATTCATCTGGTCTTCTATGAAGAAGCAGCTTGCATCTCAATACTGAATACAGATTAAGAACTTCCTTCAATAATTAAACTAGAGTAGATTGCCTAATTGAAAACGAGAAACTACTTATAGCTTAAGGAATGAAAAGGCTAGTAATATGAGAGCCTTTTATGCATCATACTTACCTCAAATTGTATTACTGGGTGTGTTGCTAAAACAGTAGGAAAAGGGGGAGTCACCTGCATGGCAAAATGGAGAAAGATCAATATTAGGATTGTAGATTACAGCTGCCAATGATGTATACTTGAGGAAAGAAAAAAAGGAGGACCTTAGCATTATACAGCACTGAGAAATAACTATTTGACCATAACTACATTTTCAGAATGGCGACTCCATGCAGTAGAACTTGTGCATAGCCAATATGGAAAATCACTTTTTGAAGCGTGCAAGGAAAGAAATAGAGCTAGCTGAGTCCTTAACAAGTTGAAAAAGGGAGAATGTCAAGTCAGATATGTCACATGATGTCTATACGGCTTAAGTTATGAGCTTTGCTCCACTCAAGGACTGAACTGTAAAGGCAACTTGACCAGCCTAGCAGCCCATAAGTTGGACTTCCAAGTTATGTGGGACTGATATAAGATCTCCAGAGTTCAGTTTCCCTCGTTCTAGTTGACGGCAAGTATTAATGCTTGTAGGAGTTAACAAGGTAGAAGTCAGTTTACAATCTAAACATTAGTAAGTTCCAAAGGTAATACTTTGACAGTTCATTGAACTGAAGCCATCATTGATAAGTAAAGAATGATTCTTTTAGATGGAACAAATAGATTCATTTTTTTAGATGGAACAAATAGATTCATTTTAATTATTACTTAAAAGGTACAACACAAATAATTTTTCATATTCTGATAAATATAAAAGACTGACAGGGAAGGCAAGTTGGCAAAGGCCGGTAAATCAGTTGCAGTACATAAACAAGTCTTAAAAGCTCCAAAAATTCATCAAAACTGTTGCTCCTAGATTGATTTTGATGATTACAAAGCAGATTGAAGGGATACAATCAATTGAAAAAGTCCTTATGCTCTTCAAGGGCAAAATCGTAATTTCACTAAAATCCTGATTTGATAGTACCATTTGGTAGAACAAATGATTTGAAATCTATTGGTGAAAATTTCATTGTGTTTGGACTAATATTTTTGAAGTTATGAAGGTTTGAAGTGCATGAGTCGACTCATGAGTCAACTCATGGCACTATGAGCTGAATGGCACGAAAAAATTCCCATGGCACGCTGGATTTTTGGCTTGGCACGACCTGTAAGTCGACTCATGAGTCGACCCACAAGGCATGAGTCGACTCATGAGTCGACCTCTGCTGATTTGAGCCGAAAAATCCAGAAATCAGATCTTCTGGTCTGTTGCAACAGAAGTCGACTCATGAGTCGACTCCTGAAGCATGAGTCGACTCATGAGTCGACCCCTGCGACGGGAAATGTAAGCAACGGCTATTTTTTTGCCCGTTTTAATTGCCATTTATGCTTCCTAAAAATCCTCTAACGGCTCTTTATCTGCCTAAATTGTTTTCTCTTGCTTCTAATGCTACAAAATGCTTTAAATGATGAAAGAAATTGCAGATTAAATAGCGGATCAAACGTGAAATCAAATGTGAAGAGAAAAAGAAGAAAAAGAGAAGAACAGAAGAGAGGATCCTAAATCTGAGATCAACGAAATATTCAAGAAGAAGAGAGAGGATCCACAATATTCAAGAGAGTTTGTGAAAAAGAAAAGCAAGAGCATTCAAAGAGAGAATCTTTCAAGTCGATTGTTTTTAACCTTGATCTAGAGATCGTTCAAAGCTTTCAAGAGATCTTCAATCAACAATCAACCTCTTCTCAAGCGTTCAACCGTTCATTCATCTTGAGAAAATCTGAAAAAGGGGTTCTTCATTTGAGTAAAGCTTTTATTGTTATATTTGCTCATTTAAGGAGCTGTTATTGTATTCATCTGTGCTCTAAATATTCTTACTCTTTGTGAGTTTTTGCTCTTGTTTTTGGAGGATTTCCAAAACAAGGAAAGGTTGATCCGAACCTGAAATCGGAGTGTTTTGGGTTTGCTTGTACCCGGGAAACAAGTGTTCTAGCTTGGGATAGCTAGGGTCGGAGTTTCCGACGTCTTGTATTCTAGCTTGGGATAGCTAGTGTCGGAGTTTCCGACGTTTTGTATTCGGGTTGAATACAAAGGATAGTGGATTAAAATTCCCAAGTGGGATCTTGGGGAGTGGACGTAGGTGCAAGGTTAGCACCGAACCACTATAAATCCTTGTGTTTGTGGTGTGCTTTATCGCTTTATTTTATTTCTTTATTATATCCTTGCAATACTGCTTTAGTTAATTAATATTGATTTAAAGCCATTGTTTTGTTCTTCATAAGTTATCTGTTGGGCTTAAAATTTTTAGAAACCCAATTCACCCCCCCTCTTGGGTTGCATAGCTGGGCAACAAGTGGTATCAGAGCCAGTGCTCTAGCCCTTCTTTGATCTAACAATCAAAGAGCCAAAGATCTATGGCAACCCATGTTGGAACTTCTCTAGCTGAGGGGCAATCAACAAACCGACCTCCACTTTTCAATGGGTCTAATTACACCTATTGGAAAGCTCGGATGAAGATTTTCATACAAGCACTCGACTATGATATGTGGAGTATCATAGTGAATGGTCCTCACACACCCACCAAGATTATAGATGGTGAGGAGTCAACCAAATCCGAGAAAGAATGGGATGAGGTTGACAAGAAATTGGCACAATTAAATGCCAAAGCTATGAATGTTCTTTATTGTGCACTAGATGCTAGTGAATTTAATCGCATTTCTACTTGTGCATCTGCTAAAAAAATATGGAATAGGTTAGAAGTCACCCATGAGGGAACAAATCAAGTAAAAGAGTCTAAAATAAACATGCTTGTACATAAATATGAATTGTTCAAAATAGAGCATGATGAGTCCATAACTGCTATGTTTACTCGTTTTACTGATATAATCAATGGTTTAAAGAGTCTTGGCAAATCTTATACTAACAGTGAACTTGTAAGGAAGATTCTCAGGTCACTGCCAAGAACTTGGGAAGCCAAGGTGACTGCCATCCAAGAAGCAAAGGACTTGAACACTCTACCTCTAGAAGAGCTTCTTGGATCCTTGATGACTCATGAACTTAGCATGATGCAACATCAAGAGGATGAAATCAAAAAGAAAAGAACCATTGCCCTCAAATCCACAACTTCACCTGATTATGAAACAGATGACTCTGAAGATGAAGATCAGGATGAGGAGATGGCTCTCATCACCCGGAAATTCAAGAAGTTTCTAAGAAAAAGGAAACAGGGGATGAGAAAGAAATTTACAAAAGGGGATCAAAGCATAGAAAAGGAGAAAGATCAAACCCCTATATGCTACGAGTGCAAGAAGCCAGGACATTTCAGATCCGAATGTCCTCAATTGAAGAAAGGTCCAAAGAAATTCAAAAAGAAGGCAATGATGGCGACCTGGAGTGCGAGTGATGACTCAAGCTCCGACGAGGAAACCTCAACCGAACAAGCCAATCTGTGCCTGATGGCACATGAAAATGAGGTAACTTCTGAATCCACTAGTGAGTTTACTTTTGAAGAATTGCATGAAGCTTTCTATGATTCAATTGATGAATTAAAGAAACTAGGGAAGAAAAACAAAGAGCTGAAATTGAAAAATCAGTCCTTAGTGAAACAAGCTGAAATTCTTTCAATTGAAAAATTCACATTGATTCAAGAAAATCAAAACTTTAAGGATGAAATTAACAGGCTGAAATCTATAGTAGATAAGTTCACCTTAAGTTCAAACAAGCTAAATATGATCCTTGATAATCAGAAAGCTATATATGATAAGGCTGGACTTGGTTATAAACCCCTGAAGAAACAAAAATTTTTGAAGGATATTTATGCAAATTATTCAAGCAAAAAGCCTACAAATATTACTTGTTTTAAATGTGGAAGAATAGGACATAAATCATACACATGTTTTATTAACAAATATGCAAACACAAAGAAAATATGGGTTCCAAAAGGAACCATTCTGACTAACCTGAAAGGACTCAAAAAAGCTTGGGTACCTAAGACAGAAACTTGATCTGTGCTTGCAGGTGTGTCTAGCATCCCAAGAAGGAAACAGGAAATGGTATCTTGACAGCGGATGCTCGAGACACATGACTGGTGATGAATCACAATTCATCACGCTTAATGCTAAGGATGGAGGGATGGTCACCTTTGGAGATAATGGCAAAGGAAAGATCATCGGGATAGGTAACATTGGTATCACTCCCTCCAAATACATTGAGAATGTTTTACTTGTTAAAGGTTTAAAGCATAACTTACTTAACATTAGTCAATTCTGTGATAAAGGGTATAAAGTAAGTTTTGAATCATCTGTATGCATTGTGACGAGTCCTATTAACGATGGCATTAAATTTATAGGACATAGGCATGGCAATGTTTATATGGTAGACTTGAATGATTTAACTAAATTAGACATGCAATGCCTAGTTTCCTTAAATGCTAAAATAAATGAGACTAGTTGGCTGTGGCATCGTAGACTTGCACATATTAGCATGCATTCTCTTTCAAAATTAATCAAAAAGGATTTAGTTCTCGGTTTGCCGAAATTGAATTTTGAAAAGGATAGAATTTGTGATGCATGCCAATTAGGTAAACAAACTAGAGTATCATTTAAATCCAAAAACACTATTTCAACTTCTAGACCTTTAGAGCTCTTACATATGGATTTATTTGGACCAACTAAAACCACTAGTCTAGGAGGAAAACGATATGGATTTGTATTAATTGATGATTACTCTCGTTTTACTTGGATTTTCTTTTTAGCTCACAAAAATGAAACTTTTCAAATTTTCACGAAATTTCATCGAAAAGTCACTAATGAAAAAGGGTTTTCAATTCAAAATATTAGAAGTGATCATGGAACAGAATTTGAAAATCATGAGTTTGAAAATTTTTGTGATGAAAATGGAATTGGCCACAACTTCTCTGCTCCTAGGACACCCCAACAAAATGGGGTAGTTGAAAGGAAAAATAGAACCTTAGAAGAAATGGCCCGTACCATGCTCTGTGAAAGCAACCTTCCAAAATATTTTTGGGCGGAAGCTATTAACACAGCATGTTACATTTTAAATCGTGCTTTAATAAGACAATTTTTAAAGAAAACCCCCTATGAACTTTGGAAAGGAAGAAAACCAAATATTGCCTATTTTCATGTTTTTGGTTGCCGATGTTTTGTATTAAATAATGGCAAAGAAAAACTTGGTAAATTTGATGCAAAATCAGATGAAGCAATCCTTCTAGGTTACTCCTCCACTAGTAAAGCATTTAGAGTGTTCAACAAAAGAACCTTAGTAGTTGAGGAGTCCATACATGTTGTCTTTGATGAATCTAACGATCTTCCTTCAAGGAAGAATAAGGATGTTGATGATGCAGATCCACTAATAGAAGGTATGAAGGAGATCACTCTAAAAGATTCAGCAACTCCAGAAGACAAGGATCAAGAAGATGAACAAAATGAGAAAGGTGAAGAAATTCAAGAACAACCTCAAGGTACAAATGACTTACCCAAGGAATGGAGGTATGTTCACAACCACCCTAAGGAATTAATTATCGGTGATCCTATGCATGGGGTAAAAACACGTTCTTCACTTAGAGATGTACTTAATCATTGTGCTTTTGTATCTCAACTTGAACCTAAAACTTTTGAAGAAGCTGAAAATGATCATAACTGGATTAATGCTATGCAAGAAGAACTCAGTCAATTTGAAAGAAATAATGTTTGGACCTTAGTGAAAAGACCTAAAGATTATTCAATAATTGGCACAAAATGGGTCTTTAGAAACAAATTAGATGAGCATGGAAATGTAATTAGAAATAAAGCAAGACTGGTTGCTAAGGGATATAATCAAGAAGAAGGAATTGATTTTGATGAAACCTTTGCACCTGTTGCTAGATTAGAAGCCATTAGACTTCTACTTGCTTATGCTTGCTTTATGAAATTCAAACTATTTCAAATGGATGTTAAAAGTGCATTTTTAAATGGATATATTTCTGAAGAAGTATATGTAGAACAACCCCCTGGATTTGAAAATCATGCCTTTCCCAATCATGTCTTTAGATTAAATAAAGCTTTATATGGTCTAAAACAAGCACCTAGAGCATGGTATGAAAGGCTAAGCAAATTTCTACTAAATAATGGTTTCTCAAGAGGCAATGTGGATACAACTCTATTTATTAAAAGAAACCAAAATGATATGCTAATTATACAAATTTATGTTGATGACATAATTTTTGGGTCTACTAATGAATCCCTTTGTCAAGACTTTGCTAAGCTTATGCAGGGAGAGTTCGAGATGAGCATGATGGGAGAACTCACCTTCTTCCTCGGACTCCAAATCAAACAATCAAAAGAGGGAATCTCCATCACCCAAAGCAAGTACACCAAGGAACTACTCAAAAGATTTGGAATGGAGAACTGCAAACCAATTGGCACACCAATGAGTCCCTCATGTAAGCTTGACAAGGATGATGAAGGTAAAAGCGTAGACTTAAAATACTATAGAGGTATGATTGGCTCATTATTATATTTAACTGCAAGTAGGCCTGATATCATGTTTAGTGTTTGCTTATGTGCAAGATATCAATCTAATCCTAAGGAATCTCATTTGAATGCTGTTAAAAGATTCCTTAGATACTTAAATGGTACACAAACTATAGGGTTATGGTACTCTAAGGACTCACAAATTAATTTGTTAGGATATTCTGATGCTGATTTTGCTGGATGTAAATTAGATAGAAAAAGCACAAGTGGAACTTGCCAATTTCTTGGAGTTAACCTAATCTCATGGTTTAGCAAGAAACAAAATTCGGTGGCACTGTCTACGGCTGAGGCCGAATACATTGCAGCCGGAAGTTGCTGTGCTCAAATCTTGTGGATTAAGCAACAACTCGAAGATTTTGGAATCAAACTTAATGAAACACCAATAAGATGTGATAATACAAGTGCTATAAATCTATCTAAAAATCCAATACAACACTCAAGATCTAAACATATTGAAATAAGACATCATTTTATAAGAGAACATGTTCAAAACAAAAATATAATTCTTGAATATGTTTGCACTGAAAATCAATTAGCTGATATCTTTACAAAGGCCCTTAGTGAGGAAAGATTCTGTGAAATTAGGAGAAATCTAGGAATTCTAGATCCATTTATCTGAAATTTCTCAATTTCCAAAGAATAGATGTCAAAAACTCTTAGAGCTCAATTTTCAACATCTATCCTGGTTCCAAAAGCTCAGTTTTATCACTCTAAAAACTTATCATTGAGCAAAATTCTTTCTCCCAAAATTTTGAATTTTTCTGGAATTTATTTGCATTTTTCCTGATTTTCTGAACTTCATGAGTCGACCCCCATGAGTCGACTCAATGGCAAACTTGTAAATCCCACCAACTTCCATCGGGTTCATTGTTTTTAAAACGGGAAACCTTGTTTATGAGACGACTCATCTTCTCGTCGTCTTCCTTCCGAAAGCCGTCCTCTCCAACTCTTTTTGCTCCAAATCCAAGGATCAATTCTGAGGCAATTCTCCCTCCTCCTCTCCACCAAAAATCGCTTCCTTGAAAAGGATTTTTCTGTGCTTTCTCGCAGTATTAGGCGCGGGTGGAACGTGCCCTAGAACTTCACCGTTCATTCAAAATCCACTTCTTTTCTCCACCAAAATTCTTCTTTACTCTTTTGTGATCCCTCCTCCACTGAATTCAAGTCTTCTTGTCTGCTACCTTATTGGATATGGCTCCAAAGATGAAACTTCCCCAAAGAAGGAAATCAATCCGAGAGCCTGAGGAAATTGTCCGAAAGAAAAGGCATGCTCAGTCTTCCACTGTTCCCAATCCAGTTTCAGTACCTGCTCAAGGTCCCTCTCAACCCTCCATAAGCCCCAGTGTAAATCTTCTTTCTGATAGAAAAGTAGAAACCGGGAAAAATATAGATTTTCGGTTCTTTGAGAAAGAAGGCTTTACTTTTGCTACCAAGATCAAAAATCAAGGATGGGAACTTTATTGCTCTCTTAAGGAAGTCACCTATGTTGATCTAGTCAGAGAGTTCTACCAGAACCTAAATTATGGAAACGGGTCTGTGACTTCAACTGTAAAGGAGATTGACATCTGTTTGGATTCTAGGATATTGGGAGAGATACTTCAGTTGCCTAGTGAAGGATACTCATATATGGAACTCCCAATTAAAGAAGAAGGGATCAGAATTATCTTAGGAGAAGATTTTTCAGGAAGTTTAAACAAATTGGAAGCAAAGCTACTGTCCATTGAGATGAGGGTCCTGCATCAGATTGTGACAAAACTATTCTTTCCTAGGAGTGGTAGACATGACTTACTATCTGGCAGAGATGTATGTGTCATGTTTCATATCATCACTCAGACCCCCCTAAACCTCCCTACACTTATGATAGAGGCCATGAGAGAAACTTTGAACAGATCCAAGGCACACTTGCCTTATGGTATGGCCCTTACTAGAGTTTTTAGGAGGTTTGGAGTTAGCTGTGAGGGGGAGACACCTACCAAGCTCTCACATGTGGACACTTTCAACCAACACAGCCTGCACCGAATGGGAATTACAAAGACTGTTGGTGGTTGGATCAAGGGCTCTGAAGAAAGAGCTGAGGAGAGAGCTGAGGAAAGAGCTGAAGACAGAACTGAAGGCAGAATAGAAGAAGAAGGTCCATCTTCTCCTGTACATGATTTCAGGGCAGCTTCACCAGATACCCAGTTCATTCCTGATACTGAGGCTGGCCCTTCTGAGTTTACTAGGATGCCCACACCAGTGTATCAGCCAGAGAGCAGAGCACCTCATTCAGAGTTCAGACTGGCTGACGATCAGATCGAGCATATATCTCAGCGTGTGGCTTCTTTGTTGTCTAGCCAGTGGAGTAGTACTTCTTTTGCACCTGGAGCTACTTCTTCTGATCAGACCATTACTCCCCACATCTCCACTATATTTCAGATGATTTCAGATCAGTCCGTCAGGATACAGCAGCTTGAGGATACAGTCTGGAGACTTACTGGCAGAGTTCTTGACTTGCAGGGGCAAGTCCTTGCATTGGCCCATCCCCAGCCACAGGAGTCTACCATTGAGGTCACAGACCTCACTGCAGAGGCTGGCAGGCTCAGAGGAGCACTAGAAGGTGGATATGAGCTACTGAGGAAAGAGATCAGAGGATCGAGTGAGCATGCTACCACCCAGTTCACTGCTCTACTTCAATCTGTTTCCAGAGCACTGAACGTACTTGATTCTATCAGACTCATGATATCAGCCCTAGTATCTCAGCGTTCTCAGCCTCCCAGTTCATCTCGTTCTCCTACTCGTGGCAGAGGCAGACGGGGTAGAGGACGCACTTCTGATCCATCATCTTCTCATACTATATCTGATGACTCTGATCATTGACTTATCTAGATCTTAGGAGTTAGTATCTTGTTCTAGGATCTATACCTTGGGGCCATGTATTGACATTTAGCTGGTTGAATTTTATGTATTGAAATGGAATCATCTTTTACCTATATCTTTGTAATGATTATATTTTGGTTATATTTCAATCTCTGATACATCTATTGAAATATTATCTTCTCCTTGTTGTTGTTTGCTATTGATAATTGCTATATTGAGGGGGAGCAAACATCTGTGAAAAAAAAAACTCTAAAGAGGAAGAAATTAAAGAATATTTTCAGAAAAGGAAAAGAAAGAGTTAACTATGTTTGATGATGTCAAAAAGGGGGAGAAATTAAAATTAAACAAAAATTGAAATTAGACAAAAAGCAAAACCCTAAATTATGAGAAAAAGGGGGAGAAATTAAATTAAAACAAATATTGAAGAAATTAAATAAATATTGGAGAAATTAGACAAAAACAAGGATTGAAAGATTAAACAAAACTTTGAGAAATTTTGGTATCGAAATTTGGTATCAGACAGAGAAATTTGGTATCAGACAGAACTTTAATCCATCAAAAGCAAAATCATGAGTACAATAAGTATTTTTTATATATATGCTCTGATATTCAAACTTGCTTTTGAAATTTTACTCACCTTGAGACATCAATAAGAAATTTGTTTTACTCTGATACATCCTACAATTTCTTTCAACTTGATCTGATACATGATCCGATACAGTGTGAAGGTTTCTCTAAAATATTATAACATTTGCTCTAATACTGAATGAAATTTTCTCTGATACATTAAAAAAAAAAAATTTTTTTCTTGCTCTGATACATTATAAAATCTTTTCTGATATCATTGTAAAAATTATTTTTGCTCTGATACATAGAAAAAGTTATTTATCTTCTCTTGCTCTGAAATATCTTGAACTCAAAATGATCTAATACCCTTTTCAAATCTTTAAGAAAATGGACAAACTATTTTTGCATTTATATTACATGCCAAAAGAATCATACTCTTTTCAAGCATATACACCCATAATGGATTCTTTTGAAATTAATGCATTAACATAAATATTTTTGTTCATATGTTTTGTCATCATCAAAAAGGGGGAGATTGTTGCTCCTAGATTGATTTTGATGATTACAAAGCAGATTGAAGGGATACAATCAATTGAAAAAGTCCTTATGCTCTTCAAGGGCAAAATCGTAATTTCACTAAAATCCTGATTTGATAGTACCATTTGGTAGAACAAATGATTTGAAATCTATTGGTGAAAATTTCATTGTGTTTGGACTAATATTTTTGAAGTTATGAAGGTTTGAAGTGCATGAGTCGACTCATGAGTCAACTCATGGCACTATGAGCTGAATGGCACGAAAAAATTCCCATGGCACGCTGGATTTTTGGCTTGGCACGACCTGTGAGTCGACTCATGAGTCGACCCACAAGGCATGAGTCGACTCATGAGTCGACCTCTGCTGATTTGAGCCGAAAAATCCAGAAATCAGATCTTCTGGTCTGTTGCAACAGAAGTCGACTCATGAGTCGACTCCTGAAGCATGAGTCGACTCATGAGTCGACCCCTGCGACGGGAAATGTCAGCAACGGCTATTTTTTTGCCCGTTTTAATTGCCATTTATGCTTCCTAAAAATCCTCTAACGGCTCTTTATCTGCCTAAATTGTTTTCTCTTGCTTCTAATGCTACAAAATGCTTTAAATGATGAAAGAAATTGCAGATTAAATAGCGGATCAAACGTGAAATCAAATGTGAAGAGAAAAAGAAGAAAAAGAGAAGAACAGAAGAGAGGATCCTAAATCTGAGATCAACGAAATATTCAAGAAGAAGAGAGAGGATCCACAATATTCAAGAGAGTTTGTGAAAAAGAAAAGCAAGAGCATTCAAAGAGAGAATCTTTCAAGTCGATTGTTTTCAACCTTGATCTAGAGATCGTTCAAAGCTTTCAAGAGATCTTCAATCAACAATCAACCTCTTCTCAAGCGTTCAACCGTTCATTCATCTTGAGAAAATCTGAAAAAGGGGTTCTTCATTTGAGTAAAGCTTTTATTGTTATATTTGCTCATTTAAGGAGCTGTTATTGTATTCATCTGTGCTCTAAATATTCTTACTCTTTGTGAGTTTTTGCTCTTGTTTTTGGAGGATTTCCAAAACAAGGAAAGGTTGATCCGAACCTGAAATCGGAGTGTTTTGGGTTTGCTTGTACCCGGGAAACAAGTGTTCTAGCTTGGGATAGCTAGGGTCGGAGTTTCCGACGTCTTGTATTCTAGCTTGGGATAGCTAGTGTCGGAGTTTCCGACGTTTTGTATTCGGGTTGAATACAAAGGATAGTGGATTAAAATTCTCAAGTGGGATCTTGGGGAGTGGACGTAGGTGCAAGGTTAGCACCGAACCACTATAAATCCTTGTGTTTGTGGTGTGCTTTATCGCTTTATTTTATTTATTTATTATATCCTTGCAATACTGCTTTAGTTAATTAATATTGATTTAAAGCCATTGTTTTGTTCTTCATAAGTTATCTGTTGGGCTTAAAATTTTTAGAAACCCAATTCACCCCCCCCCCCCCCCCCTCTTGGGTTGCATAGCTGGGCAACAAAAACAACTGGAAGAATGAATGTATCCAAAGTGATATTTATCAATCTAAATTGAGAAAAATAGTAAACAGCAATACAACTGCAGAATAGTTCATTACCAGAAAAATCCGTTGCAGCTGTGATACAGTACTTGCAAATTTGATCTTCTGGTGGTCCTGTCTTGTAGAGTTCTTGCAGTGAGGACAATTCATATATATAGGCAATTTCCTGTTTAACAAAGTGAATGCAGTTCCACCATCATCCAGTCTAAGATGTGGAGGATTCCCTTCAAGTTTTCCCATAGAGTCAGAATACATCGAAAGCCCATGCACAGATGGCAACTTTTCCAAGTCTGATCTGGAGGAAAGCATGAATCTATCAATTTGTTGACTATATCTAACCACTAGTTCTGTGGACCTATTACTTTTTTTCCTATTATTCACAGCAGCAGACATTGTTCCAGATGACTTCTGAAGAATTTTATCATGCACACTGTTCTTATTTTCTAAATTCCCATCAGAATCATCGGTAGACAAATGCAATTTATCAGGAAGTGAATAGGCAGGGTCAAGCTCCTTCAGATGCTCTGGAGACAATAAGAAGCGGTGTCCATAGGAGCACTCGTGCTCGAACCCAACATATACAATTACCTGCTTCAAAGAATTATTTGATTTAATTTTTTCACCGCCTAAGTTTACCGGCACTATATTACTTCCTATCTGTAAAAAGGGGTTGCTAGCATTCTGAAGGTTAGGCCCCTGTCTGTGTGTGCTTTCCTGAACAGAAATATGGTCACCTCTTTGAGGTCCTTGACGACTATCAGCTTCATGGATTTGATCATCAGTTTTATCAGCTGAAGTCACTAGTCTCATACTTTTTTCTGCATTAGTTTTTGGTTGCTTACTCTGCTGAAGACTAGGAAATGTTGAATCTGTGGCAATGGTGCCTGCGACAACCTCAGAAAAAGGCTTCTTCATATTAAAAGATGGAAGCCCTTTGCCAAAGCTGATACTTGAGTCATCAGAATGGAGCATCTCTAAGTGCTTTTTCTGGTTTTCTGATCCTCCATGCTTAACTTCTCTAGGAAACTCAGCAGCACCAGATTTCTTCACTTCTTCATCCACAATGGAAACATGCTTGAGATCAGGAGTTGTGCTTACTACAGAACTTCTGCCAGTAACACCAACAGGAAAGCTGCTTGTCTCCTTCTCTCTCTCCAGTGAAATTGTCCATTTAAATAAATATTTTTCAGTCAAGCAGAATCCAGTTTGAAGCAAGCCTTTTGATGGTTTATAATATCTTGCACCTCCAAGACGCATCAAACGCCATGAACTCGGAGGAAGAAATCCTGCATTACCTCCTCTTGGAAGTACGAGAGTAGGAAGGAGATTCTCACAATTTGCAAAACAATTGAATGTGATATTAGCACTGTCAAAGTCAAAAGGATCATCTCGAAGGCGCCTTGAGCGACCACAAGCGCAGGCATGGAGAAAAACATATCCACTGGAGTGTTGCTTCTTATCATCATGTCTCTGATGCATGCATGGCTTTCCTGTCAGGCTGACAGCATCACATAGTTGCCTTCCTGATTCCCATATTGATGTGCATTGATCTTCCAGCTTCTTTGAAAATAATTGGACGGCTGGTCCCTTAACCATCGAGTGAAATGCTTGCAAAGCTCTCTCCAATTGTGTCTTGTGCAAAGTAGTCGGGTAACATGCAGGCAACTCTTTCAGGTAAACCTCCTTAGCAGCTGGAAGAGCTCTTTGACACCAAGATATAGAAAACTTCATGTTAAGGCCTTTACTACTTTCCAAACAAGAAATTGCAGCTTCAATAGGATTGGTTCCGGGTGCAGAAATCTGCTCATCTCGTATCTCATTTGCACTTCTTTGACGAGGTATTTTTTTCATGTTTCCAATTTCATTCATAGAGCCATCTTTTGCAGACAGCAAGGAATCAAGAATCACATTACTCAAAGACAGCCAGTTTTCTAAACTTGGGAGTTCAGGGACACGAACCGGCTTTCCTGCTGCAGCTGATGCTGCTGCAGCAGCAGCTGCTGCAGCTACCATCCCAACACCAGCAGCCGCACCAGTGTTAGCATTACTTGGCAGGCCTCCTCTTCCTCTTAGAGTATCAGATTGCCTGAATATAAAATCCTTTATCAACTGAATGTCCTCATTATTCAAAGGCTGGCAATGGTTTTCGAGTGAAAACATATCCAGGACAGTTTTTGAATTAAGAGCCTCCTCCAAAAGACCTGTAATAAAATCCAAGGATTCACCTCTCTGGTTCTCAGACCTGTCCAGCAATGCAACAACCCTTGATGCATCAAGAGAAAACAGGGGAAAGGAGCTCACATGACCAACCCCTCTTGAACCAAGATGACCAGATTCTGTACCAACCAGCATGCGGCATTTCTTGATCAAAAAACGGACCTGCGCCTCCAAAGACGATTGCAGTTTCTTCCTGTAACTGCCTTCAATTTTACTTGCAGGACGTGCTAGCATGACTACAGAACCAGTACCTTTCAAGTTCAAGCTTGGCCTTGGCAATCCACCCATACTGGGCGGCTGATTTAGTGATGAGGCATCAGCAGAGTCCTCTACATTGCTTGCCGGATTTGGTCCATCCAACATGTCATCACTGAAAACAAAGAGAATGACAGGAGTACAATGCCCTGGCAGCAGTAGCGGATGAGAGCCTGTACCTGACATTAAAGAAATTGCCGAGCCATGTCGGTTCGAGGTCCCGCCACGTCGGCCTGGTGGAGAGGCAGAAGAGGCTCTCTGAGCCATTGAGAGTGAAACAGAGGAAGGTGATTTTGTTAATGTTGGAGCAATTTGGGACCTCAGAAATGGTGCCAGAGCATGCTTTGCAGCTTGTAGCATCCGGAATTTTTTTAAAATTGGGGTATCAAGCCGCAGACCCTCGTGAATAAATATAATCACATGGCAAACCTGATTCAGATTTAGTTGCTAATTTCAGATTCAGGATCCAAATTATTTTCAAAGTCACCTAAGCCTAAGACAGTTCCTGATGTTTATTAGCATAAGGTTTTATTTGAGGTATTGGAGATAAAATCTAAAAGCTTTATCCTACAAGTCCTTCATGTAATCGCGAACCCACTAAGAAAGCTAATAACACCTAATTCGGTTACTAGCTTCAAAATCATAATTCAAATTGTTTTCCATAAGATAAGAGTCTACGCGGGTTATTGATGTTGTTTGACAGGAGTCTTTTCTATCAGGACTTGAAGGCAAAGGCACGAAGTACAAACTGGAGTCTGTAACTTTTGTACCATAAACGTTTCATCTGATCACGAACCAAATCAAATTCAATAAAGGAAAAATAACAAACCCTAAACCAACAGCATAATCAACAACCAGGCAAACATAATGAAACCTATAGCCCAGCAGCAGAAACACAGCAAGATCGAAAGGACACAACTCACAGAGAACATGAAGAGCATCCCACGGAGATCCTCGGCGTCGGATAGCTCCAAGACCGATGCGGAACCATCTCCTCTGCCATCTGTTTGAGACGAGGCCAGCAACGACAGCGGCGACAAGGACGATGAGAACTGCAGAAAGACCATCCCTTTCTCCGCATCGTGGTAGTAGCTGATCCTTCGTCGCTGGAACCACTCCTCTTCTTGGCCGACCCCATCAGAGGGGGAGGGAAAAAGATCCTTATCGAGGCCACCAGAGCCGAAAACGTTGGCGTCGAGGAGCCGGTTGATAAAATGGGAGACGTCAGTGGCGGCCCTGCTGCCGAGGAAGCCCACAACCACGACACCGTCAAGAGGAGAAGCAGCGGCAGCGGCCGAAGCGGTGACGGAGGAGGAGGAGGATGGATTTTGGGGAGGCGGGATCGGGGGGTTGGAGGTAGCAGCAGAAGCAGCGGGCGTGGAGGCGGCGGGAGGACGTACGAGGACGCGGACGGAGGAGGGAGAGGAGTTGGGTTGCTCCATCGCGGCGTGGCGGCGCCCTCGCTCCTCAGGTCTCAGGCGCTGCCCCAAGCTTAAGTAGAAGAAAAGGAAAGAACCATGACTAGTTCTTGTGAACTGGTGGTCCGAGTTTCAGAGTAACGAGATCCAAAACCTGATTCAGTTGGAACTCTTACAAGGCAGGTCCTATTTCTTTGAATGAAAGAAGTCAGGTCCTCATTTAAAACTTATATCGTCCGGCAGCTCTGGCTGATGGATCCGCACTCCATGTACAGGTCGGATCTTAATTGGACCAAGTTCAAACCAGTTAGAATCTGAGTTAATTTATATAGCTTAATTTTTCTAGAAACATGTTTTGTACTGCAAATGCTGAATACTCTGTAGTCATGAATCATAAATATTTACTCGTTTTGAATCTAAGGGTCCATTTGGTTCGGTCTCAGTAGGCTAACTACCTCTAGACTAAAACCACTTTGGACCATTTCTGTCAAAATTTGGTCAGAACCCACTTCAGCTCCACTTTTCTCAAATGTGGTGAGTTTGGACCCTCCATTGCCGGCAACCAAACACACCTTAGGATTAAGAATAATGAAATAGCCATAATGAGAAATCTAGTTATAATTATTTGTTGGGGTAATTGCAGAGTATCTATACATGATAAGGTGCAATTTTGCTAAGCACATATGCGGTTTTAAAAATAGCATTTAAGCATTTAATCTACTTGAGCTTAGCTTTGTTAGATACAATGCCACTTCGTTGCTCACCTATATAGCATGAATTCATCTGAAAATAGAGATTTAGTGTTTATTTTCTCTTGATTTTGAATCATTTGCCTCCGTTCTATAAATCAGAGTTTGTTTTGTCAAATCCAAACATTTTTCTTGGAATCTAAGCCTCTTTCGCTAATGCGAAGCATAAAAGCAATCACATTGCCATCTTGTTTCCATTTGAAATTTGTTGATGGATTATAATGAATTGTCAAACAATCCTTGGACTGAAGTGATGTAGATGCTGTGGACTATGTCTTCAAACCTATCTTACGCAAGCAACACTAATAATAGGCTAATTTTGTGTGCTTACAAGGACATCATCTTCTTCATTACCTTGGGATTGCCCCCATGCTTTACCATGCTTCTAATGCCATCATCTTCTTCCTCCTCTCTTTTCTTAGTCCAACAAGAGTCATGTGATTTCAATCTGCCTTAATCTTAGATTGATGGACCTTGATTCCAACATTAAGGTAACAGCATCAATTCTTTGTGGTTTTTTACGTGGTTCCTCATCATATATGGCAATCAAGGATACAGATGGGTGACACATAGAGGTTGGATCGAACATGGTCCACTACACGAGAGCAGAAAAATGTAGAAATTGAATATTTGCTTTTTATTGGAAAACTAAGAGGTATTTGGTTGGAGGGAGTTAGGATCTGAAATTGAAATAGGAATGGATAACTCTCATTCCAATTGTTTGGTTAGAATGAGTTTCATTCCAATCTGAATTTCGGGGGTGAAATAGGAATGGCCCAATTTATATGAAATTCAATCCCTACTCTCCATTAAGAATTCAAATTTTCATTCTGAATTCGATTTTGGTCATGAACCAAAAGCTTTAAGGAATTTGGCTATTCCAATTCTAATTCTGGTTGCAAACCAAACACCCCTCTAGTTCATTAGGGAGGCCAAAAGATCTAGAAGGGTGTCACTCTAATTTTACCTCATCTCTTCACACCTAAATATATAAGATAGCTACGTTCTCATGGAGGATCCAAGACCTTGTACTTAGGCCCCCTGTACATCTAAAGAACCGGACACTTTACAACTAACAACTTTGAAGCGAAATTCTTTGTGTACCACAGGCGGTGTAGAAAATCTGATATGGAGTGCACTGTCTATCTGATTGATCTACGTAGTCACAACTTTTCAATGCACATTTAATGCTTGTAGATCGATTTTTTCGTTTAAAAATTTTGTATAACGAAAATACTCCTATCCTTTGAAAAAAATATGATATTTTATATCCATATTATGACATTCTGCACTGGACGTCATAATTTTTTTCTAAAAAATGAGAGTATTTTCATCATTTAAAATTTTTAAACAGAAAAACCGACTTACAGACATTTAGATATCTTAAATCATATTATGACATCCTGGATTATATTACGTCACATGATGTCATAATTTTTTTCAAAAGACAAAGACATTTTCGTCATATAAAATTTTTAAACAAAAAAGCTGATCTGCAAACATTAAATGCGTGTTGAAAAATGATGACTACATGAACCAATCGGATGAAATGATATACTCTACGTCGGATTTTCTACACCACCTCCGATACACAAAAGAAATCTCCAACTTTGAATTATGAAACGGATAGCACTGTTGCACAGCTGATCTCTTCCACAACAAGTCCGAGCAAAATCCGAGCAAAATCCAAACACATAGTGGCAGGCTGGCAGCCTCTGTCCTTCAACGAAAAAGAGGTTCCGCTTTTCTCAATCAATTGGAATATTACAGCCCACTGGGAGCTATGCCCCGACCCACCATAGAACAAGGCAAACAAAGCATCAATGATAAGGACTAGTCTGGATTTTGGAAATCCTTTCCATAATATGACAAGAAGCACATCATATGAAGCTTTGGTTGATGCTATAATCACGAGAAGAGACATGTGAAACAGGAAATGACAATAAGTAAATCTTTTCTGGATCTATTTTTTGAAAGTCTTGGGGCTCTTTATAAAAGATTGTGCTGTCATGCCAGCATACTGTGATCCCATCATTATCAGTTGGATCACACCAGATCACATGAGAAAATTATCGTGTTGCATGAATGAAGTCTATCAAGAAAAGTTATTCCAGCCTATATGGAAGAAGGGGAAACAACAGAATGCGATAAAAAAGATCGCCCTAAGATTCTGTTGAATTCACAATCTTATATTGTTTGAAAACAACGATCATCTTTGAACAAGACTGCAAAGTTAGATTGGGCTCGAAAACTGTCTCAAACTTTAAATCAAGGATTCAAATTTTAATGCAATGTAACGTTGGAACAAGTACCATCTTGAGTTTCAGAATATGACTATCCCAGCATCCCAATTAGTACATCTTGAAACATCTCTTATTCTAAGTATTTAAATAAGTTGGGATGGCGGCGTATTTCATTTCACGAGGAAGCTGGGACAGTTCAATCTCATAAGATTTAAAACCTTACTTTAAATCTTTATTTATACCGTAAGCCATGTAGGTGAGACTATATTCTATGATATCCTATAGCCATTGTGATATCGCCTACTGAATAAGTTAAGGGGTTCATGTTGCTTGCTAATAACTTAACATAATGTTGGTTATTGTCAGGATGAAATAGGTTTTGCTGCACCTGAGATGCTAGTTATAGAGTTAAGAAAGGACTTGAGTCTTCCTTGGAATAAGTCTTTCAATTTTGTTGGCTCGCTGTTATCCAAAACTCCGACTAGCTTAAAAGTTAACCACTTGTTAATTAATTAGGTTAAATTGGATTTTTTGCACAGCTTCACTAAATGGCCCAACAAAACCGTAAATTTGATCCCATCAATAATATTGCACGGACATGTGACCATCATATTTTGTGGAGGATAACCTTCAAGAGCATGATTGCACTTAACAACACTGTCAATAATTAGAAAAAACTTATTTTCCCATCTGATGCTAAGATTTAGGACCACAAGCCTGGTCAAGATCAATCAAAATCTCCATTCAACATGTTAATTAGAAATTTTATGAAAAACATGCAATGCAATACATCACCGTGTTCGCTGTAACTCCGTCCCTTAATTTAGCTCCAAAGTAATTTCACTAAAAGCAGGGAAAGCCTGAAAAAGCCAAAGAAAGGAATCATCTAGAAATGGTAGCAGCATTGCAGGAGCGAGCCATGTCCTTATGAAGAATTTTTTCTCTAATCATCACCACAGCTTGAGTCCTTCCAACTAAACCAATGCGTGCGGGTGCATGTCTGTGAAAGCAAGAGGGAGTAAGAAGGCAAAGCTGCAGGATGGCAGGACCAGAATCTCTTCCATTTCAAATGATACAATCGCAACCTCACTGAAGTCGCTTTCTCTCATCTTTCTGTTTCATAACGAGGAACTCTCTCTCTCTCTCTCTCTCTTCCCCCCAAATCAACTTGCCCATCTTTCACTCTATTTCCTTCCTCCTCCCTACTTCCACTGTCTCCTCTCATGTTCCTTTCTCATCCGATCATAATCTACTATTATCAAAGATGAGAGCAATAGTATAGGTTATAATAAAGAACCTCTATTAGTTGTCACGTAATGGTAGTTGAACCTCGAATCAGTCTTCCTCTTCTACTTCTCCTGCTCTACTAGCAGCCGCATAGAATTCCCTCGCACCTCCATCAACCTCGTTAATAGAAGAAGAATACCCCCTCTTCATAACTCTCCAATCCTATTGTTGCTGGAAGTCGGTAGAAAGATATGGAACGACGAATTAGAAGATATGGAAACCAAACTAGTCCAGAACGAACTAAAGTTTGGGTAGAGCCACCACCAAAACACCACCACCCCCACCAACAACAACAACAGCACCAGCAGCAGGGTAGCAAGATCTCAGTGGTGTATTATCTTTGCCGGAACCGCCACCTCGACCACCCACACTTCATTGAAGTCCCTGTCTCCTCTCCCGAAGGTCTCTACTTAAGAGGTCAGCATATGTAACGAAAGAAGATTCCAAATTTATATATAAACTTGGATCTATGTCGTCATAATGCTGAGCTTTTTCTCCGTTGTTCTTTTCTTGGTAGATGTGATCAATAGGCTTAATGTGCTAAGAGGAAAGCGAATGGCTGCAATGTATTCGTGGTCCTGCAAGAGGTAACACAGCGAGACTAGATGGTTATAAACACCAACTTTTGAGTTCTCGGGTTACAAATTGATGCATGGAATAATGTAATAGGAGTTACAAGAATGGATTTGTGTGGCACGACCTCTCGGAGGATGATCTGGTGCTCCCGGTACAGGGCAATGAGTATGTCCTCAAGGGCTCTGAGCTCGTGGATCGGCCCCCTCCGGGTACCAGAACAATTCCCCATTTTTTTTTTCCCTAGTGTTGTCTATGGAGGTTAAAATGAGTATGTTTGTTGGGTTTTAGATCGGCAGCATCGCGACATGGGCGACCCGAAGGTACAGAACCAGACGCAACCCCAGCAAGAATCTCCCGCCTCTTATAGAACCCACGAAGCCTCCTCCTCTTCCTCCTCTCCGCATCTTGTGGTCAAGGAGCCAAAGCTTTCCCAATCCCCGCCGCCGCGCCTCCGAGAAGGCGGGCTATCCCCCACCGGAACGGGGCCGGGCTCCTCCGGGAACCTCTCCCCGGATCCCGTCGGCAGAACTACCCCCTTCTCCCCGAGCCTGGCCGGGTACCGGGTCTACAAGCCAGCTCGGGATGCTTCCACCCAAACTGATGACGGTGGAGGAAGGAAGACCCGCACGGCCAGCGTCTCCACTGATGATGGCTCGTTTGGTACCGAGTTCGACGGCAGCCACCGTCATAGCCGGAGCCCGCGATCCATGGAGGGGTTGGAGATCGTCAGAGATGAGATTTCCCGGCCGTCGAGTGCTTCTTCCTTGGGTGCTGGCAAGATGGATACGTTGGAGAATTTGATTAGAGCTGAGGCAGCTTTCAGGGTGAACAATTTTAGGGTAACGGAGGAGTTCCCCATGCGGGTGAAGCTCAAGGCCACGAATTTGTTGATGCAGCTGATCTCGTGTGGGTCGATCTCTGTGAAGGGTTACTGCCACGGCTTTGAGCTCGTGCCCACCTACCGGCCGAGGTTCGCTAATGTGAACCTGTCCTCGCCGGTGATGCTGGGAGACCTCGGCTGGCCGCTGGCCAATGCGAGGGCGACGGGATTGTTCGAGTATTTTGGCGGGAGCTTGCCTGAAGCTAAGAACCACAAGGAGGAACAAGGAGCTTCTTCATCTGAGGACAGGTAGTTTTCAATGCCAACAAGCCTTTCGCTTTGAAAAATGTGTTCATGGATCCTTAGTTGCCTGAGATTCTAATTCTGTGGTAAATTGCGACTCAAAGCTCAACTTGTCGAGAGACACTACCTCGATAAACTGCGTCACTAGTAACCTAAGAATTGCTGTTCTGCACCCACATTGTGGATTGGTTAATTAGGCAGTGTTATATTTATCTGTTTCTTTTTTCAAACCTTCCTCAAGATATTTCCTCGTTCTTCAGTTATCACTGCATTGATCTTGAAGTTTGGATTACTTATGTGACGTGAGTATAATTTCTTCATAGTCTGATAAGTTTGTCACAGTGAAAACAGAGGGAAAAAAGCTTTGACGCTGGTCGTCAAACTAATAGCATTTGAAAATGTTGGATCCTTTAGAAGATTCTAAGAATGTTTTTTCTTGTAAAATAATATAACAAAATTTGGACTTTCTTTCTTGGCCATTCTTCATTTAATGTGAGTGATTACAATTCTGTCTGTGAACACATTCACTTCCGTTTCCTGCATCATTTCTTCAATGGATTTACCGATGATAATCATATTAAGAAATTTTAATACTTTTCTACATGTTACTTGTCACAGAATGCTGATCAAATAGCCCATATTCAAACACAAATTCAAAAGGTGAAAGTTGTGCATTGGTAATTATCTTGATATGGAGCTGACGAGTAACATTCTTGACTTATCAATATTTCTAGATGAGTGTAGTTACTTGTGACATCAGATAGAAAAAGTCAACGGAAGTGAGTTGGGAGCTTATTATTACCTGTTCATATGCAAATAGTTCAGATCTATGCAGAGGTCATTGAAAAACACTCGAAGAGAAGGATAACAACAGACTAGTAAAAACAATGGATTTAATACACATTGGCTGGAGTGGAGAGGATTCAATCATGTATCAGTGGCTTGGAGAAAGAGGGATTCAGTTGTTTCCATCTGATACCTCTTCATTTTTTCCAGTGCCTACCCCTCAAGAAGTGAGAGTGCTTATTAATCACACCAATTCTAAGTGGACATCAAATGATGAACATGGATTCTTTACATCCTAACCAAAGAACCTAGCTGAACACCAATTTAGATGTGGTCAGATATACATGGTGTTCTATAGATCTTCATCTGTTATGTTGATAAATATATTTGTTCTTAATGCAACGCCATTCAACTATGACATATTCAACCCAAACATTTGGTTGACATTCCCTATCCTGGATTTCTGAAATTCCACTGAAGAATCTCCACCAAGCTATACTAGGTCCAGTCAGTGGTCCAACTTGCTAAAAGAATAATCCTTCCTTAACATGTCTGCTGGTCTATCATGTTCGTCTTCCTTAATTAAACTGTACATTCACTTGTAGACTGGAGACTCTGCATGTTATTTAACAAAAACTGACATGTTTGCTTTCTATATGGCAGATTAGCTTCATTGTTATCTGAACACTGCTATGGCTATATAATAAAATGTTGCCATGTTTTCTAATAGCTAACAAGACCTTAATAGCAAAAAATTCTTCAGAAGTCCTGTTGCATCTACACTATATATATCATACAGAACTTTCATTGATAGGAACACTTCCTTCTAGTTTAGGGACCCTTGGACGAGGGCGAGATCTGTACCCATGGTTGATCTCGATTGTCAATATTCAATGCCACTAATACGCATCAACAATCTAGCTAAAGAAATTTTTATCAGACTATCTTGTCAAATACCAAATCTTACTTAGATATGCTTCCCAATTATCTTTAGATCTACTTCACTTTCTTCTGATGGTGCTCATCTGGAATACCTGATATTTTCTCATGAAAAAACTGTGCTTATTTGCTAAATACCATTTTGCAGGCATGCAACTTAATTGTACTTTCATGGGGTATGTTGAGCACAAAATTACCTATCATACCTTTCGGCTTTGTGTAGCCCTCTCAAATCCTGCTTAAACTGTTGATGTATTTCTCTCAGTACAGACACAATCTGCCTTTTATCTTCTGTTGGGTTTTTGATATTTGGATCTCTTTTTTGCAACATTCCAGATATCTTATTTCAAATTCTATGCTTAGATTCAATTTTGTGACCAAAAATTAGGGAACTGCAGGTGTTCTCTCAAATTAGATATGTTCCCCAAAGGAGGAAAACAGCTCCACCATTCCCATATTTGAAGTGGAGATGGATGGATGTGCATGAGGCTTCCCAAAAGACCATCATCTATAGAGCTTAACCAAGCACCCTACTCCATAAGTGGATGGTTATCTATGAAATGTCAGAAAAACGTGCCCCGCTGAAAATATTGTTTCTTTAATGGTAAAATCTCTTTTGAGTAGGAGACAGAAGACAAAACAGATCTTATTGACACTTTCTTTATCATTATAGAGATTGTGCATGGTACTGTGACTTGGTGCTTTCTGGTGCTGAGAGCCACTGAATACTAGAACTGAGATTGGTTGGTGTTATGGGTATAAGTTGAGTACATTGCATGAAATGAGACTGGCTTGGTGGCACAAAGGCCATATATCCAGATAGTTAACAAGCTTTAATTTGCTAATCATATTATCACCCATGCCTTTATGGGAGCGAATGGTTGTTTTTAGTGGACGGCAGTGTACTGTTTTGTTCTTAATGAATCTTCTACTTAGTTTCAAATTTTGAAAGATGCCTGGGTGAGTTTTGTTGTCTGTCTTTGTGTATCTATGTGCATGCTTCATCATGTGCTATGCTTTTGAGGTTCCCATGGCATGGCTTGCCACCTGAAAATCTAAATATATAAATTTAGCTATATCTTTTTTATTTTACTTATTAGTATTATTTTCCTTGCATTTTTTGTTTGTATTGTAGGATCACCCAAGCATCTTCTTTTCTTCTCTCTCCCTCTCCCTCTCCCTCTCTCTCTCTCTCGCACCCCCCCCCCCCCTTGATATTTTATCCCCATTACACCATATTTGCAAACTAAATAGATCTGGAAGATGCAGGAGCTGCAAGATGCCTAGTTCTGAGAGGGACAAAGAAAATGTAGTGGATTCAAAACATTTGAAATGCCTCCCACGAACAATCAAAGTTACATCTTGCAAGCACTCAAGGAATGAAACAATGGCATCACCTATCCCAAATGTAAGGCATTCTTCAGTTGGGCCAGACTGCAACAGATCCTCTCCTCTCAACTCATCAAGAGATGGAAGTAGAATAATCACTGATGCTTCCTTAGTGAAAGAATCATCTATGAGTTTGAAATCTTTCAAAGAAGAAGAGGAGAAGGTGATCATGATCGAAGAAAGTTAAGTTATATTGTCCTCCTTTGCCATCACTAGATGCATGGTTGTTAGCTCTTCCTTTTATACTCTAGTTTGATTGATAATTCTTTTTTTTTTCCTAATTCCTTCAGGCTTAATTCCGGAGCTCGGGTTATAATTCGATCTACATCTCTATGTGATAATAATTAGGATAGCTCTGGTTCACCATAAGGAACCAGTATTTTTATATATTATGTCTCTCATTTGATTGTCTACTGCTCTCGTCACAGCTGACCATGGAATGTGGTTGCTTGTAATTTCTGAAATAGGTGTAAGTGTCATTTCATTCAATTTATGGCTTATTTTGGTAGTTTTGGTCATTTTCTTCCTCAAACCTTACATAATACCTCAGCAGTTACCTGCCCGCAAGGCAATGCCATTGTTTCATTAGTCTTTTATTGGTTTTAAGATTCCTTCCAAGCGTGAAGGTCCTTTATTTTGCAAGAAATTTCCATTTCAGGCTTCAGGGTAAGCTTGACTCTTTAATTGGTTTTAGTGGCCTGCACAAATTGCATGTTGAAAGTGTAACTATATGTAAAGAACCTTGACAAAGATCCATTCAGTGCTTTAGGCCTTTGACGGGAAGAATAGATTAAACCTTAATGCTACATCATGAGATGGCAAACTTTTCATTTACTAGGAACACCTTATAAGACATGTAAGGTTAACAAATTGACCCTACAACATTTAAAAATAATCTCATGCCGCCAAGTGAGGTACAGGAAATTAGTGTATGTTTTTATATACCATGCTGATTATTATTTCTGGTGTTTGATTGATGATGATAAGCTGTAAACAACTTCTTTTGCTATTTTGACATCCATAATTTCCCCCTATTATATATTTCCTTATTTTTTTTTGCTCTACTTCCAATCTTGAGAAAAATTAGGTTTATGCCACAAAATATTATCTTTTATCCTTAGAGAAAGTTTCAGTTTCTTTGGACTGAACTGAAAGAAATGAATTAATTATTGGGATGGTAGCTTTTCTTTTTGTCCTCGTATTTTTGCTGCAGCTGGTGCTTATGTAAGAATCTTGTGGTTACAGGCATTTATGTATTCATAAATTGCTGCTACGAATTTCTGAGAAATATGTATTTTATTGTTACAAAATTTTGGGATCTAAACTAAAATATGTTGAACATTGAATTCATAAAAATGAGTTTGATTAAGCAATCAGTTTCAGCATTTAGGCATTTCATTGTATTATCCAAGTACTACTCGCTTGAGTTGGAACTCCTTGAAAAAAGAAAAGCTTTCAACTGACTTTAGTTAGTATGGAACTTCAATACAGATTGGACATATTAAGGACTTTAAAAGCATATGGACTGAAGAATTGTTAGGACATAAGCCTGCCTCCACAATTCAATGGTGGCAAATTCATCTGTCCAGTACTTGCTTTGGTCCTTGTGTTCACTTATTGCTGGCTTGGACAAACCCCAGTTTCTAGAACCTCTTATTCATCATGTAGTATGTGGTAATGTTTCCAGGAATTTTATCTGGCTCGGATTTCAGCTTTTACCCAGCACATACGCCAACCAAACATTGTTGTCAGAACACAAGTTCGTTGGTTTCAGAGAATATGCCCAAGTCAAGATCCTTCAGTTTGAGTTGATTTCTATAAATCAGTTAGTATGTTGAGCTTGGATAGAATAAACAATTCCTCAGGTTCCAGTCTTAAATGAGCCTAATTGATGCATTATGATAAGCAAAACAGCCTAGATGCCCCACAGATTCAAGCAAACAGTGAACCTGACAATTACCCAAATTATCCAACCATCAACAAGCCCCAGCATGAAGGTGTGCTGGAAAAACTCTTTTGGTAGTTCTACTAGAGACTTGGGATGGAATCCTGTCCGCTTTAGTGTTTTGGGTTTTAAGACCCTTCACTTAGTTTAGGTTAGATACAAACTTAAACAATTAATTCACTCTTAATTTTTGGTTCAATATTGAGAGTTTATCATGTAGCCTTTTTTTTTTGAACAATGTTTTGCACAGCAATATGTTCAGATGATTGCATAAATTTAGTAGTTCCATTGAAGTTTTAGCAACTGGTGGCATCCAATATTGGTTCTATGATTGACATGATATTTAATATCCGGCAACATCATTAACTCCCTGATGGTTTGTTGCTCGTTCTGAGCTGTTTCTTGTAAATTCTTTCAATGCTTCGCTCTGGTTAAAGGTATATGACTGTATTACATAACCACTCATCGAGCCCCATTGAGTTCATATCTTGAGATGTTTCAGTTGTTACGCTCCTATCCTAATTGTCGGTTCAGACATTAAATGAAATTCTATTATAGTTAAGCCATCTGCCTCTGGAGTTTGTAGAACGACATGTCTTATTGCCGACAGTGTAGCTGCCCTCTTAAATGATGGGTCTGCCCTTGTGACAAGGGCAGCACCACCATTAACTTCTACAGTTCGTGTGGACTATATAAACCAGTCTTCCTCTTCATTATAGTTCTCTGTTTAAAACATGTGGTCCTGAAAAGGATGTTCCACATGCAAACCTGCTCAGAGGATAGACTTTGCAAACCAAATGTTTACTTACCTTGGGAGCAGGTGATAATTACTTTGCACTCTATCAAGACAATGTACATTTGGCACAGAATGTGACCAATCTAATTGGTTCAAGTATGACTACATTCATATTAAATCTTGATAGTTCTGTCCCTGTTTGCTAGATGATATGATCCCTTTGCTGCTCCCACCCATGTGAGTAATCTCCTTTTAATGAATTCATTGATCAATAAAATGGTTGGTGGTCTACCAACATCTTACTCAAAAACTAAAATCCTGGTATCTGATATGACCTCTTTATAGTATATATAGCAGCCCTCTTCTTTTCTGAGAACAAAACAATGAAATCATGGTTGTATTAATTTCTTAGTACCATTTTTCCTACGTAATGCAGGTCCATTTTATTTCAATTGGTTGTCGTCCCAACAAACATTCTCATATTGCTTTAGGTAGGTCATCAATCATTATCCTCTTCTCTTTTCTTTCAAAAAAGTCGTCATCCTCTTCTCCAATCCCATGTGCGAGATGTTACCTTGTCTATTTCTGAAACTTCCCCATCTCTCCTCAATCTCACATGGATATAGGGTCGCAGTGAAACACACCTTTCCCTTCCATAATCATAGTTTAGATAGTTTAGCCACTGATTTGATTATCGACAGAGGTTTAGCCTTCCATAATCATAGTTAAATTATTCTATTACAGACTTAATCAGTGTCCCGCAAGATATATGTGCTGCAGAATCCGGATGGTACTGTAAACGAGTTAGGCAGTGGTACAGGTGGGTAGAGGTGGGGGCTGAAGGTGAGGTGGTATTGAATTTAGAAACTAGTAGAGACGTGACGTGAATAAGGAGAGGGGGACGCCAAGGACCATGCACGAAGGTCCATCTCGTTGCATTATTTTAGGTGGACCTTTGGTAAGTTAGTCCCTAATGTGCTTGATGAGTAGTTGAGAAGATTTCATTGTTTGTCCTGATGACCACCGAGCTAATCAAATCAGAGGCAGTTATTTCTCTTGAACTGTGCTTATGCCTATAGGCCTATTGAGTGTAAAAGTGTTTCCCTAAACCCATTTGATAACCTCGTTACTAGCTTGGATCCTGTTGTGATGATTAAAATATTTTTTCAAGCATTGGATGCCTGGCATAGGGTTCATTCGAAGTCTGCGAACAGGTGGTAGACTTGCAAGTTTCCTTGGGCCGTTCTCCAAAGCATTCTTCCACTTATTGTCTTTTGAGAAATTAGTCCTCTCGTGAGAGATGACGTTTCAGGGGGAGGAGGATGTCAACTCTCATTCTGCTTTTGCTTTTATTTCGAGAGAGAGATACACCATCGAAGAATCGAATCCAGAATCTCTGATTGCTAAAAAGCCGAGAGACGTGGCTGCTAGGGCAACATAATTCCAATCATCCTGCTTTTCTTATAATTCGTAATTGCACAAATGTTGGATACAATGGACATCACCTTTGCAAGTTGAGTCACAGAACTAGAGCCCAACAGCTACACCACTTTGTGTGAACTAGGTTTTCCAAACTTGAGCTACATATCCAAGTGGTTGACTTGAGTAATTTTTAATCATCTCTTTGAAATGATTGGTGGCCCTTCCATCCTTATTTTCAGGAAAGTAAATGAGCGTCAGGCTTATAATATGCGCATGGATCTCCACCCACTTTGGAGCAAGCGAAGTGGAATCTGAACACCATGATATTGTAAGCGGCGAGGTAGACTCTCTGCTCGGCTTGTCTCTCTTACCCATCTAGATTGGATGGCAGTTCCTCTAGTGGCCCTCTTAATTTTCAACAAAGGCCATCATTTCCACCTGTTCCGCATTGTATTATACACAGCAGCTGCTATATATACGTTTTAAGCATTATAAGATGTTCATGACACTGCTAACAATCATGTTATACAACCTTTCCAACACTTACGTAAAACAGAAAATTTTTTAACTTCATATCCAAATTATTGATGGAAGAAAAAAGATTCTGTTCTACGTAAACAATAGCAATCAATAATTATTTTATACTTTGGATGAGACACATATCTCCAAAGCCCCCGTTTTTTTTTTTTTCTTTGATAACCAGAAAAAGAGTGGGTGAATCCATCAAGATTGGAACGAGTTATAGTTTTTGTGACCCTCCTGCAAAGAATGTTGGACCAATTCAGGAAACAGTTTTGTGTGCTTAGCATGCCATGCAACCACAACACCACAACAGCACAGAATCTGCCAAATTCCATGCATGGTGCTGAAATTCTAGTTATAAAGAATCTTGGCCTTTTAACTTCTTGGATGTGACTGAGAAACCAGGTAGCTTCTTTTACTCCTGAGTTAGCCACTATATATTTTTCCATAAGAATGGTAGGGTTGCCATCAATATGAAGTTGCAACCAGGAACCTCAGCTTCTTTTACTCCTGAGTTAGCCACTATATATTTTTCCATAAGAATGGTAGGGTTGCCATCAATATGAAGTTGGAACCAGGAACCTCCTCTGAGGTGAAGGGATACAAGTGCTGGGCTGTAGCCCAGTTACTTTTGATGAAGTTAGATCATGGCCCCATGGGTGACTGGTGACTTTTCAATTGAGGGTCAGGGGTGCCTTTGCCCATGGACTGTGGACCCGAATGGGCAGTTGCCCTCATGGCTCGGATGCTTGGGCCTGTTGCCCTGTACCTTTCACCAGCGTATTGGTCTGTCGAGACTGTTTCCTCCCTTCTCTTCCTCTCCTTATCTCTTCATGTGGTCCTCTAAGAAAGATAATAGGACACTAGCGACTACTCTTCCTCACTGTTCCTTTTCTTGCCCAACTCATTTCAGGTAGAACATTGCAATATGAAAAGTTTCAGAGCCTAGTTTTGAAGCCTGAGAATGTAACGTAATCCAACCTAAACATGTGACCGACTGTTGTAAGAAGTGACTGAAACTTACTAGGTCCATAGCATCATGGAGGAACCCACACCAGCTCCAGTGGTCAAGATCTCATATGGTCCTATAATTAATTGAAGGGCCGGTTCTAATATTGCGACAACTGAGAAGATCCCAAAGATATATATATATATATATATATAGAGGCAATAAAGGCACCACTTCCCCTTTGTGATCCATCGACACCTTTCAATCTACAAAGTGGTAAAGATGATTTCGATACCAGTGAGAAAAGAAGAGGAAAGGAATGCACACCATGCTTTTGAGCACAAGGGAAGAAGGCCGCCATTGATTTCCGGGGTAGTGTAAGGTAAAGAATTCAAGTATGGCAAGCTTGGAGAAATTGAAGTGACACCAATATAACTTAAATAAGTTAGTGGATCATGATAGAGATTGTAGGGGACTTATGAGGGACCTCCACTTTGATGCCATAATTGAAGGTCTTGTGCTTTCTTGTGGCTGTCATTATCTTTTATAATTTATAGGAATCGACCCTAAAAACTCTTCCTTGCAGCATCACCATCCTTTTTCTTTTGTGAGCATGGTAGGAAAGCAGTTGATTAGATCGACGTGCATAGTTAACCCCCATCATAATTCGTTGAAAGCAACTCATATTCTAACCAAAGTTTACCAGGCTAAGAGACAAAATAGATGATTTGATTCTCTTCTTCAAGTCTACAACGTTCAAGCAATTGAAGGAAAGGACAATAGCAAACAAGCCAAACCTCTTAGATTTTTTCAACAAAGTAGTAACACAAGCAGCTTTACTCACCGATCACTCCCCTATCAACCCAAGTAATATAGCCTATTCAATTTGAGTGAACATATCTAACCCTTTGTTCTCGACCACACACTGTTCTTTCCTTCTTGACAGCATAACATAAAGATTAGTCCATAGTTGTTCCAGGGGATTTCTGTTACACATTTTCTGATGGCAACGAGGGCAATAGGGGCTGAGTAATGGAAGAAGCCTTGAAGGGAGTTGTTGGTCTCAGTCCATCATTTTCAGCAGTGGAAGAAACCATGACTGCGGCCTCTTTTGCAGCAAATGCTCTCTCCTCACTCTTTCCCCACAAGACCAGATATAGTCCAGCTATGATCAATATTGCACCAATGATCCTGCATGATGGATTGAATAAGAGGATTTTTCTAAGTGTTATAACTTCATCTATAACTCGTATTATGCTTTAAAAAGGATTAATTTATTATTACCCTCCAAGGTAGAATTGTTCGCCCAAAGCAATCGAAGCCATGATAGCAACCACAAGTGTCTGGACCGGTTGGTAGACAGCCACGAAGACAGGACCACCCCTGTCAATGCACCATATTTGAACAGCAAAGGCAACACCTGAAGCAATGAATCCCTGCATTTGAACTCATGCATGTCCCATGTTAGGATAGATGTTTGCGTTAAGGCATCAATTCCATCTGAAATTTGGGTCCCTTTGTCACGATAATACACATGCTCTATTTGGCAATATCATTAGATTTTTAGAATCACAAAGTTGCCCATGATGATTAATCCAACAATAGCAGCTTCAGCTTAACAGCTAGAAAGATTTGTTATGGTGTAACCATGTGGTCCTAACAGGTCTGTGAGATGCACAATGATGTTAGAGAGACAAGTGTGTTGGCTTATGCTCCCCCAAAAATCGAAAGCAGGGATTATATCCAACTATTGTACTGTGCCCCATCTCTCTCCTCCTTTCCATTATAAGGAGGGAAGACATGGTCTTTTCTATCCACTGAAACAATATAGGCATGACTGAAGGAAAGGAAGAAGTCTCTCCTAATGATGTGCTTGTAGCTCCCCTCCCCAAACTAAGTCCAATGGAGCCTAATCAATTGTTATATGAACAATAAGGGGGCATGTAGGTGGAATGAAAAAGAGAGCTTCTGTGTTATATTATGCCAACCACTAGGTAGAAAGGAAAAGCTATAACCGACTCCACGAAAAAGGAAAAGCTATGTGCAAAGTTAGCTTGAACCGACTCCACAAAAGCTTCCAGAGAAGACCAATACAATATAGGAACCTCTTCCAAAGCTTTCGCCTTTCACTTTTCCAATCGCATGGAATGGTACTTGGTGGCATCACCTATCCTACAACATGGAATGTTTGACCGGCCAATTAATCTCCACCATTCAGTAAATGTCAGGTACTTTTGAAAGGACATAATCGTGCTCACCCCAAGAATCAATAAAACAAAATAAATAAAACAACAAAACAGCAAAGTTAGCTTTTAGACCGAAGGTTTTCTTCTACGGTTGTTTCCACTTCAGATATTCCTCCAGTCCTATGTTCTTTTTCACAATTCCTTGGACTACTTAACACTTGCGAATCTTTTTTTTTGTTGAACGATCAGTTTCCAATATTTATCCTTTTCCATCTTTAATTCTCAGTACCATCAGAAATTTAATATATCAAGGCTTGTAGTACTCTTGAAGGGGGTAAGGAAATTAAGATTAGGATGCGCGGATCTTAACGTACCATGCTTCAAGTTCCACGCAAATTAATGCATCCATGCACCCCCTTCCTCTTTTCTCCAACCCCAAATTAATTAACCAAAGAGGAGGACCATCAGACCATGGAAAGAAGGAAAGAAAGAAAGGAAGAAACCATACCGCGTAGAGGATGGTGAAGAGCTCGGTGCCGGAGTGGAAGATCCAGGCCTCGGAATCCCTCTCGATGAAGGCTGCGATGACCAAGAACTGGATCACGCCGAAGAAGCAAGTGTACGAGGTCACCGACAGCCTCGCCGGGTACTTCTTCAGCACCGGCGCCTGGAGAACCAACCACCCGGACCACGACAGGCAGTGTCCGATGAGGTATACGCAACCCAGCGTCCAGTTCTTCCCCTCGGCGTCACCCAGCCACAGCATTGCCGGTGGGGAGCGAAGGCTAGGTTGGTTCAGGGCATGAGACTGGGAGAAGATGGTCGGACCCTTGTAGAGGGTGATGACCGATGCGCCCGCGACGCAGGCTAGCGTGCCCGCCACCTTTGCAATCCCGTCCTTTCGGTCGATTCGGACCTTCTCTATCCTGTTAATTAGAGTAGTGGGAGTGGCTCAAAAATGTTACGTGTGACGAGGAGAGGTATGAATTGATGATTAAGGGAGAGGTGGTGCATGCGAGCTCGCCTGAGGAGGACGGCCATGAGGAAGGTGATGGCCGGGACGGAGTTTTGGATGGCGGAGGCGAACGTAGGAGAGGTGTTGTCGAGGCCTAGCAGGTAGAAACCCTGGTTTGCAGTTATACTTTGCATGGAGAAACACATGCACACACGTAAATAAGTAATTAATCAACAAAAGAATAAAGACTAATTTTTTTAATTTATATGAGAATACACATATAATTGTAATTTGATCTTACCCACACAAGGCGAGGAGGAAGAATTGAACGAGGAAGGAGAGCGTCATGGCTGGCCTGTCTTTCCTATTACAAGCAAACACCAGAACAAGAGCTCAGAATGTTAACTTTAAGAGGCAAGTCTTAATCATCTATATATGTGTCATAGAATGGCGTACGTCAAGATTGTTGTCGAATTCTTAATCTGCTATAGTAATACATAATGTCTAATTTGAGAAAGTAAATGAATATTACTGGTAACATATTTTCTTTTTAATTTTGGTTAAATAATGGTTACATATTTTGATTAATGAGGCCAGACAAATCTTCAAAATCTGGGCGAGTAAGAAATCAACTGATACATCACCAGAAAAAAGCATGCATGCTTGCAAGAAGATATCTTACTTCTCGAGGAAGTAGGCGAAAGGCACGAGGAGGATCAAAGCGATGATGTTCCTATAGACAGGGAACACCACCTTGCTGATCCCCATGTTAAGGGCCGCCCGGGAGACGACATGAAACCCGGCGTACCCAAACTGCAGGGCCAGCATGGCCACATGCAGCTGCACCCTCTCCGGCACGCCGCATATACTCTTCCCCGCATCGTCCGCCATCTCTCCACCACCACCACCTCAGGTGACTAGGGACACAGATGAGAGATAGAAAATTAGAATGAGGATGGGGGGAAGGAAGATGGTAGAGAAGTGAGGAGTGGTGGAGGGGTCTAAATATGGGCGAGAGAGGGGGGCAAAGGGAGCAGAAGGCAGGAGTGGGACCTAGGGGATGTTAGTGTAGAGTAGGCCCCTACGGTCACCCTCTAAAAAGACGTTGTGTCAACTGTTTGTTTTCTGGTTGTCTCCCACATTCTTCCTCTCTCTCACGCATTATAACAAGCACTCGAGTCTCTGGTCCATGTATTTATATACGGATGTCTATGTAATAGTTTTGTTATATATATACCGAGAGAAGCATATAGTAGTAGATATTTTGTATATTGTATGAAACGGAAGCTTGTGCGTAACCCTTTACAGGTCTGGGTGACAAGACGGCAACCAGCGCACTAAGGATGGTATCGGATCCAATTGGTGCCAAGCCACTAGTGATGATAATTGAGGAGAAGTGATCGGATAGCACGCACGAGGGTGTCAGGTGAGCCCCATTATACACAAAATCAGGAAGCAAGGAACATTATCCTTTGCAAACAAAAGCATCAGGAATATCCCATTTTATTATCCAAAATATTCTGAATATATTATAAATAAAAGAAAGAACACATTAATTTCAGCTCTAATGCTACAGGTCTATATACAAAAATATTAATCTTCACATTTATTATGAATGTATATAACATAAATAAATGTTCCAAAGCATATACCATGTATAAATGTGGCAAAAATATATTTTCAAATATTGTTTAATATCTATTAAGTACTATTTGTCATTCCGAACTATACACCTTAATTGTTGTCTAAATATATATAAATGCATATCCAAAATAGATAAATATATGTAAATATATTTTCAAATATTATTTAATGTTTATTAACTATTATTTGTCATTCCAAAGGATATAGCATAAATGTGGTATACATGCGTTTTCAAAGTAGAAAATATTTTCATATACATATGACAAATGTATCGTATATAAACATGACGATTGGAGGCTCCGTCAATCCAGAACCTCCATTATATATATATATATATATAACATGCTAATAGTTTTTAGGGCATTTCCTTTCATTATATATAACATCATCTACCTATGGTTGTTAAATTTATCTTTTAACAACCATAGACTTTGTTGGGAATAATTATTGTATCATGTGAGTCCTTTGTTGAGACTTAAATAGCATTTAAACTGGTGTTTACATTTGCCAACTTGCGCATGCATTCATAGAATAGGTCACCTGATAACTCTTTTTTCTTCAAAACTATAATAGACTTTTTTAATATCTTGTAGATATAACTTCTATCAGTATTGCGAATCTTGTCTAATAGCATTTATAGCCATTAACACAGAAATATAGTTTTTTTTTTTTTTTTTAGATGTGGCTCCAGCAATCATATGGTACCCACGATTATAACTTTCAACATCACAAGCGAGATATCACAAGAGAAACAGCAGTTCGCTGTGACACATGATAGTGAGATGTTCCTACATTCTTCTTACTCTAGTAAGCGTAAGTCATAAAGTTATAAACGGTGGGGTGGGGAGAGGATAATTAATCTTTGTAAATTTTGGTGACTTATTTATCTATAAATATTTATTATTTTTATGGGCTATTTCTTCCCACCATTTTAAAGAAAGAAATAAGAAAATCAAGTAACAACTATGTTTGGTAGCAATATCCCATACCACAACACGCTTCAAATCTTAACCCAACGGTATAAAGATGATTCTATATATAGTTTATCATGATAAGAAACTTATTGTATTGTGATAAGTATGCCCAGAATCGTAGTACAAGGACCAAATAAAAAGAGCACAAAAAACAAGTGAGAGAATCAGCTCAAATTTGCATCGGACAAGATTATAATAGAGCTGATTTGAGGACACTTAGAACACTGTTCACTCACTTCGTTACCATTCACACTTTCCAAATAGTTGATTGCCAGAACTTATATCGATGCATCGTGGTCATTTGTATATAATGGATCACTAAAACACAAAAACATAATTATAAGTAAATAAGAGACACCACTTAGAAACATTAACAGACACATTTTTGGATTTCATTATTTAGTAGTAATTAACATTCATTAAATTTTATTTAGCACGTATAATTTTTTTACTTAGTAGTAAATACCTCTATAGATGCTAAATCCTAAAATTTTGTAGAATCAAGTCATCTTTAAATAATCTTAAACTATAATTTTGGAAGGACTAATACTCTTACTTATCTTTTCTTTTTTCTTTTTTTTCTCAATAAATAGATTCTTTCTTCCATAAACATTCCATATTTAGTAATTAGGTTCAATATCGACGTGCCATCCACGAGTAAAACGACACCATATCAATCACCTTTGCCTTCCAACATGCGTCCAATCCATTCCATGCTGAAAGATAAAAGTTGGCGGCCTAATTGCTATTTAGACATCTGTCATGAACTAGGTGATATTGATCTATGATGGATACATAACAAAATGGTGCTTGGAATAGCACTGATTAGCTGAGGTCATCCATATATCATATTTAGGGATCGGATGCACTAAAACATCTATAGTCCTGAAAACAAATATTATTTTTGATATTTAAAAAAATTGTCAGTTTTCATATTGATAGAGCCCAAGATAACTACAAACTTACATTAACAAACAGGTAAGCATATCCAAATGAAGTCCTTAATATAAAGGGACCTCCTCCACTTGGTTCCATATCCGTATGTGAACCTCATATACTGATAATGTAGCATATATATATATATATATATATCGTGCCAAAAATTTAAAGACCTCTGTGTATTAGTTAGTAAAAGGGGCCTAAAATACGATAACAATCTCAATTTAAATGGCAATCATTTTGCTAGCCATTTGGACCCGCCGTAATGATTTCTAATAGAGAAATGCCATCATTCTAAATTCCTGTGTCGATTATATATTATGGTATATATGGATCTAGTTTGCCAAGAAGAGAGCAGTTTTGGAGCCACACATCATAATGGCCGTCCCATCTTAGCCATAATTAATATCAATTGCCATGCACCTGATCTCCAACCTCTTTCCCACTCCCACTCACCCCTTCTTCTCAGAGAATCCCACGCTTTAACTGTCGTTATTAGAGAATCACACACTTCGAGTGTTTCCATTTCCTTTGCTTTAGGGTGCAACCATCAGCCTTTTCCTGTTCATTGATTCACTCACCACTGTTTGGTGAAATCATGAGGCTTGCCTTGGTGAGTGAGAAGGCTCCATTTCTTTCCATCGCCAATGTCTCAAATAACTCGTACATCCTAAGTAACGGACCCCTTCCATAGCCGTTATAACAACATAATAATAATAATAATAATCATCTATCCAGCCCGCTTTAAACCTATTTTTGTTTAAAAAATATTTTTGTTAAAAATTAAAGCATTAGCTATCATAACAAAGATTATTCATTATTGTAATAAATTTTTTTCTTTGTATTTTTCGAGAAGAAGAGCGTAACAAAGCTCGGCTCAAGAAAATTATGGTGGATGATAGAAAAAAAAAAATGTAACTTTTATGATCCTTGTTTCCTAAATATCTTTTTTTCACAAACAAATATTTAAACAAATTATGTTACTTCTTCCAAAGCAATCTGGAGATTCAAACATTTTTGAAAATAAGATATGTAACATCATTAATACTTTATTAAGACCACAAATTGTGATGAATGCGGGATGGAAATCTATATATATATATTTTGTATCAATACCAAAAAAAAAAAAAAGAAGAAGAAAAACTCAATTCAGTTACCTTCATCTAAAAAGTTCAAATCTAAAATGTTATTTTTGAGCAGATGACATTCATATATATGCTAGATAATATTTAGTATCTAATTTTTATGAAAATATTATTGTTATTAAATAAAACATAACGGAACCCTTCCTCTAAAACAGTTACAACGGCCGTTATATTTTCTTTTGATGAAATAACGGCTGTTATTTCACCACTTGCCTTTTTTGGTTCACCAAGATCAAAAACTGGAAAGCCACTTTACCATGTGTAGTTTAATGGTGCCGCTTAAGTCTCCACTCCCAAAGTTGTTCCCTGGGCGTGGGCTCTTTTTTTTCTTTTTACTCGCGTCGGCTTGCGGGCGTGGTCAGGTGCCGAGACTCTCCTGCTTTAAGGGACAGCCTGCCTGCCCCGAGCGAGACAAGACATCATTTATATATCTGATATCTCCAAAAGAACTACAAGAATTGCTCCATATTTATGTTTCATTGGTTTAAGTGTCTTAATCTCTTGCCATTCCTTTGCTTTGCCTTAATTTATAGAGCAAGGCCTCCCCACCTTAGTTCTGACATCCATCCCATCTGCTACCTGGTGCAGGCTGTGAAAAAGCTTTTCTAACCTTGGGCTGTTGCTTTGTGCTCTGTTTTGTTTTTTTGGTGACATTGCTTTTGTGCTCTGTTGGTGAAGTGTTTGTGCATTCATGAGGATCCACATGAAAGAGATTGGTTTCTTTCATCTCTTGTTGCTTTCAGCTTTGCTCTTTGTTTAAGCAATGTAGCGAGCTTAGTGGGTAGTTAGAGGGTTTAATCAGGCTTCCATCTGTCCATGGATGAAACCACTTGACTCTACTAGCCAGTAAGAAAACAAATTTTCTCTGTTACCAAAAAGAAAAAAAGAAAACAAATTTTCTCTGATGGCAGGTATCATTAGAATAGTCTTGAGATGTGTGAGTAGTCTCAAGATTTGTGTTAGTGATTCGATCTTAATGGTATATCTCGGCATGTTCTTTCTTAATTTTGATATAATTTTGAGGAAATATTGTACTGGGAATGTCACCAAATTTGAATCCTAGGAATGCCAACCAGCTGAGTAAAAATTGATAGGCAAATTCTAACATGATTTGAATGACATTCATGACGAACTAAAACTATTTATATGGGTTAAGTTAGGTTTGGATTGTGTCTTTCGCGCCAAAGAATGGTTGATCTTTTTTTACACTATCGACTATTAGATCGCATCCTACATGGATCTCAAAGCACTCTAAACTTGTTCATTCATTTTTTGCAAAGATCTCAAAGAAATCATTGCACGATGCAACGGTGGATTTGTGCAAAGAAAGATACAACCCGTCCAGTTAACTAGCGGGGGCAACTTTCATTGCAATTGGAAGTGTTGCTTGTTAGTAGGCCATCCCTTTTTTGATCGTCATACTAGCTAGTGGCTTCCATTGTCTTGTTTAACCATGCGACCAAGTCACTTGATATCATATGAGAACAAGGGGTTTCTAACCTTCACACAAAAGAAGCTTTACAAGTGGTGGATAAGGCATTTCAGATGGTGGTCATGTGAATTATTGAGAAAAATGAAGACAGCAAGTACGTTGGTTGGAAAAAAAAATTGGAGTAAAATAATTGAAAATGGAACAAAAAACGATTCCATGATGCTTTGATGTGATCTTCCCCGAACATTCATTGAATCATGCATCAGAAGAAGTCTCTTTCCAACTAATCCAACTTGTTGCAATCTGTAGTGCTGTTACTTGGTATGTACATTGCGTGCCAAGTTAATCAACTACAGCGTTCCAAATGAATGGGATTTACGTGTCATGTGTCATGCATGACTCGGTTACCGCAGGTGATGCTCTTTCTTGTATTGGCACAGACCTGGAAGGTCACATCCTTGCTTATCCTCCAGGCAAGTCCTCCTATGGTGCTTCACTTCCATCGTTCTCATACTGCATTAGGGTTCGGGTTGTATCTTTCATGCGATCGATCTTCTTTCATGATGTCGACCATTAGGTCATGCACCGCACAAATCTCCAAACATCCCGAACTCGTCCATTCATCTACATAGATTTTAAAGTAACCATTGTGCGATCCAATGTTGGATTCGTGCGAAGAAAGGTGAATCATTCAAAGAAACATCCCCTACCTAGCTGCATTACAGTAACTAATGTCAGTTAAAAAGAAAGCTAATTCCCTTGACATCACATCCTCCTGAACTACTAATGTGTGTATATACTTAACAATATTTAGCCCAAAAATGGAGTTTAAAATACCAAAGCAAACTTCCTTTAAAATTCACCAACTTCAGAAATATTCTTTTTCCTTCTTTGCGCCAGCAACTGCGTGGAAATATATCCTTCTGTCATTCAAGAAGGTGGATGGGTTTACGTAAAACCTTGTAGACTAGTGGAAAAGGAAGCACTATAGACCCTCTGGTGACTCTTGTTTTTGGCCGCTTGGTGAGGCAAAGTTATTCTCAGTGTGGAAGAGAATGACAAGCAAGAGAGTGGCTCACAAAACGGCAAACCATGCCCTGTCCTCATCCAACTCAATGCATGCTTCCAAATACTTGTGGCTTTCAGAGGACCCCAAGCTTGTACCTCTAAACCACTTCTTGTGTCCTAAAGATGTAACGTTTGCCTCATGCACTTGGCTGCTGCTTGAATTCCTTAAGAATTTCAAGCATTCAGAGCATGGGTCAGTATTCTCTGACCTGGGTACCGACTAGGACCAGGAAAACTCTGGCCCAGTCAAGGCCAGCATGGCCAAACAAATCCAAAAGATCATAGGATACTATTAGTTGATTTCCATAATTGGATTGCTTTTGGGTAATCTGATTGTGAATGGATTGGGTTCCGAATTTTGGATAATCAAAGAAGAGCATAACTGCAGAGGGATTTGTATAATGACACAGAATTAAATGGTTGATTGATGAATTGCTAAGACAACAAAAATTGCACCTCTCAAACTTTTCATGTTCAGAATCTAGTTTAAAGTTTAAGAATAAAATTGTAAAACTTTCAACAGGCTGAGGCTGCCAATTGATGATAAACTAACTCATTAGGATCGGATCCCGGTATTTACCCATCTCCTCAATCTGATCATCAATTACTTCGAGGCTCTTATGTTTGATGGGATTCTCTGCTCTGCTTGTGAAACGACTGCAACTACTTTCAAAGTTCTTGTTTGTAACATTTTAAAGAGCACAGCAGCAAAAGAGTCAGAAAAGAAAAAAACTTAAAAAAAAAAAATCATCAAACCATGGTGTGGAATAGGTGCACCACTTTGTGGTGGTGAATGCCTATTCGACACATCATATTGAAGTTATTTTATCCCCAGATTGATAAATTCCACATCAACAGTCCCAAGGGTCAAAAGGTACAGCAATTTGGTGCAGCGACTTTGGCACCCTCCAAAAAAGAGAGAGATAAAGGCGTTCATACCTCCCCCAGATGAGGTGAATAGCACATCCACCGTCGGCATAGGGCGGACACGAATCATCCGAATATCCCAGATCGGATGCGGTAAATATCATCCCATCCCGAGTCGAGAATCCAGATTCCTCCTTTGTCGTTATCCAGGATATCAGTTGTCGTTGGAGACCCATGATATCGACCCCTTGACACTTGAATTGGAATTTGGAACCGGTCAAGTCAAGTTGGAACCCAGGGACCGATTCTTTAGCGTTGCGGGGAGCAAACTCTGGATATCCGGGATTCGGGAGGATATGTCACGTACGATTAGCACCCGGTTGGACCTGGAATTGTACTGATGGGTGTCGGGCGTGGGGCGTGGATAAGGTGCATCTACATGTGATGGGGTCCGAGCCGCTTTGAGCTATGGTAGCGTTGGATACTGCCCTGGCCCGGGACACACGGCTTTTGGTAGCACCAAGTCGCCGGCATATGTTAGCCAGTATGTGATATACGAGGTGATTAACTATCAAAATATCAAGCCAGTATATGTGAGCCTGACAAACTTCTCTTATGCACTTACTTCATGGACAGCTCAAAAGTGTTTTCCACTGCACTGCCATTGTCATTAATTGTCACAAACCATTGTGTTGGACTCAATATCTGAGTATTAATGCCACTAATTATTCAATAGATCTTGTGCAGGCATTTGAATTTTTCAAGAACACTCTTTTTGTTATTTAAAAAAATAATAATATATGGGTTGAGATCTGCCACTAATCATCTGAATTCCTTGTTTGGTCAATTAGATAGCAGATAATGCCCTGTTTGCTAGAAGAAATTCACTTGAGCAATTATGAAACTCTATTTCAGGTTTCTATTATTTCGGCAAACATGTGAATGTGGAATCCTGATGAATGGATACACAAAGTTGGCAAGTTATCAAGTGTCTTCTAAAAGATTTTTTTTTTTTTTTTTAATTTATCAGTCAAGAAAAATAACTAGTAGAAGGGGATTGCTTGTTTCGATGTACAATTCCTATGCTGTCATTCCAAGGGCCAACACTGTAAGCAAATTTACTTATTCCTCCTCGCGCTCTAGAAGAAAAGGATGTACCATCTCTCCGACCCTCCATGGATTGTGCATTCCACTGGGCCATCCAGAGGAAATCATCCCATCTCAAGGTCTTTTAACATAATAAAGAAGCAGAAAATTGGAAGCCATGGCCATAGCGTTAGACGCTCCGGAGGGGCCTTGACAGTTTGCAGCCCACTAAACGTGTGTTTTGGACTGGGCCATCCTTACATCCACTAAAGTCGGCCCAAGCCGGGCACCAGCGCTGTCTGCCTGTCCCATGCCCACCCATTCTCTGGGCCGGTACCTGGGACTGGACCGTTTGATCACTATCTATTTATCAGTTATATTAATTTTTTGTGCACCGCAGGCGGTGCAGAAAATGCATGGAGTGCACCGTCTTGTTCGATTGGTCTACATAGTCACCACTTTACAATATGTATTTAATGCCCACAGTTTCTCTTTTTCGTTTGAAAATTTTGAATGACGAAAATACCTCTGTTCTTTGAAAAAAATTATGACATCCTGTGGTATATTATAATATCCTGCATCATATTATGACATCCTATGAAAAAAAAATTGACATCCTGTGACATATTATATTTTCACGTGCATATAAAGTTATAATTTGATCTGGGATGTCATAATATAAAAAAAGATATTTTTGTCCAACTACTTTCCAATACGTATTTAATATCTGCAGTTTTACTTTTTTATTTAAAATTTTTGAATGTCGAAAATATTTCTGTTCTTTAGAAAACTATAAATGCGGCTTTATCTTTTCGTTAGAAATTTTTGAATGATGAAAATATTCCTATTCTTTAGAAAAAACGATGACATATCGTGAATATTATGACATCTTATGCAATATTATGGTATCTTGTGGATAAAAATTATAATTTTCTGGACGTTGGATGTCATAATATGAATATAAAATGTTATAAGTTTTTTGAAGAACAGAGATATTTTCGTCATTCAAATTTTTAAATGAAAAAGTAAAATTACAGACATTAAATATTTATTGAAAAATGATAACTGTGTGGACCAATAATATAAAATGGTACATTTCACGTCGGATTTTCTGCACCACCCGTGGTGCACAAAGAATTTCTCTTATAAGTTGTCACTGGATCTCGGCAGACACGGTGGACGTGAACAGATGCTATCAATTTTTTGTTCACTCCAAAAGACAGATTTGAGTTTTCTCTCTCTTTTCATCCTTCTCCAGAGATGCTGCAAGAATGCCGCAGTCCTGTGCAATCAGTGGATCGATCGCATCTGGTGCTGGATAATTACATGCAATGCCCATCCCTAGATCTAGTATGTCATAAGTGAGTATTTTTAAACAAGTCTCGGAGAAAAAATCACACTGGGAGTGACAGGGCATCAAAGAAGGTAAAATTATTGAAATAAATCAAATAAAATCTGTTGCCTGTGAATCTAGCTAGCATAGTGTTGTTGAAACGATTTCAAAGCACATCCAAAATCCATGCTTAGTCTACATAGATACTACATAAACCACATTTTCAAATGTTTTATCACGAATTGCACATTAAGTTAATAATCATCATTACACAATTAATAAAATATGCATGGCAACGTAGAAGGCCACAGAGACTTCTCAATAGAAACAAGATATACGAAAACTCAAAGAAAAAGAAAGGAAGAAAAGAAAAGAAAAGAAAAGAAAGAAAGAATTAAGAAAAGAAGGAATCTAGAACACCTTAGCAACATCCTTCATGAGACCGGGGTTGGCGCGGCAGAAGGCGGAGAACTCGTTGAAGTCGATGTAGCCATCGCCATCGGTGTCGATCTCCGCCATCATGCGCTGGACATCATCAGCGGAGGTGGAGCCGAGGGTGAGGAGGGCTTCCCCGAGCTCGGCCAATGAGATCTTCCCGTCGCCGTTGGTGTCGAAGCGCTGGAACATCCTCTCCATCTCTGGTGTCACTTCCCCCATCTTTTCTTACAGCCTTACCAGGGTACCACTGGTGGTAACTTCTTTTTCTTTCTTCTTTTTATTATCTCAAGGTCTGCGTGTGTTTGAGAGAGGAAGGAAGGAAAGAGAGAGAAATGGGTGAAGAGAAGGTGATGAGCAGGGCGTATAGTGCAAAGCAGAGAATGTAGGAGAAATAGTTGGATCACCCTTTGGACGCGGCGCTTTTCCCCTGCAGACCCAATCACATTTTAGACCCGAATGGATCATATTTTAGACCCAATCACAATCACAGAACCGAAAAATCAAGATCAAGCTATACCTAAACAAGTTGGGTCATGAGTTGATCTTGTTACAAGAGTCCTTCCATAAAGAGAGTTTCACGAAACGGAGGTGTTTAAATATTAGTTTCGATAAACTTTGAATTTATATAAACTATATGATAAGGATAATAATTTTAAATTGATTTACTTAAAACCTGCTTGGATTGTCCCTTTACAATGTGGGACTAAATTCGAGATGATTTTAGAGATCTCAAGAGCGAAGAAAAATTTTGAATTTTCCTTCCAAAACTCTAACAAATCTGACATATTCACGATACCAGTTAACAGTTTCGGCACCATGCCCCTCCTCCAATGGTTGGCAATACCCTAGTCTCAATGACCCTAGACTAGTTAGGATGCACAAGTCTTGTTGAATTGTGACATGGAAGGGCACTAAAACTCATTGTTCCTATGGAAGGGTGCTGAAACTCATTTTTTACAGGTTATTGGACATGCTTGAACAAACCTACCGCACGCCAAGTCCTAGTTTTTATCTACAAATCAAATTTTAAGCTTTGTTTAGGAACGAGCCCATCGTTTATGAATCATGCTCTAATCTTTCATTGGGCTAACTCAATACGCTATTACTAAAGACTCCCCTGAGCTATTTTCGAACAGCTTGGCTCATTTGCAACCTGATAAAACTTAATTCTACTTAATCATACATACGAAACATGATTTTAAGATCACTCAAAGACTATCCCACAAATAATTCCACAAATAGGGCTGGTATGTAGAAATCGAAATTATGGGGCAAAACAATCCCAAGTTCCGATGGATGATCCACAGATGACACATTCAATTAGCTCAATACATAATTGGAGCAACATTTTCCTTCCCACAAGCAACGACAGGAATTCCACGCATCTGAAATATAAGTTCCATTCAAAAGCTTCATCTTCAATACTAATAATATGTTTCTTCTAAAATTTACAGAACTTGCTCGGCTCATACAGCAAGCTTCCCAGACTTTCTCAAGTGAACCCTTTTACCTTACTGAACAAGGCCCTCAAATCACATTTAGTCAAGGTAAAGTAATTGAGTACATTTTTTTTAACTGTCTGACGAATATCTAATATTGAACATTGATTTTGTTCTTGACATTCAAAAAAAAAAAAAAGAAGGAAAAAGTAGCTTCTTGTCATGATGCTAAAACAGCTGCAAGCTGGTAATGATAGGCCTACAAAGAATAGCAACTGCAACCATCAAGCTGCCCCATAGATATTCCTCATCTAATCATAGAGCCCTTCTTCATACCAGATATCCACTAAAAAATCTACCATTTCCTGCATAGTTGCTCAAAGCCATAAAGTATCATGAATATAGTCGAAAAGGATAAATTTCCAACAACAAAACACCTCCAAATTCAAAATGGAACGGCAACATACATATAAACATACAAGTACCGTCACTTACAGATAATGGAATCGGTTGAGGAAAAGGCTGACCGACTGACAGTAAGTCCTCGTAGGTGGTGCACCAGCTAGAAGGCAAATTTAAGTTCACACTGAATTAGCCAACAAAGAAATTAAATAAATAGTAACAAATAAGATCTTTCTTAGGATCACTGCCAAGAGCATCCATGAATTGTATAAAACCATAACAACCAGCAAGAAGCTCTTTCCCTACTATTTCTAATGAGGACCTATGCAGGAATATATTTAGTCCCATTTCAGTTATTCGGTGAAAAAATCTTAGATATTTATACAGAGCTAAGGAACCCAAATAATACCTTCCGACTAGTCTTTTTGAGTGAGGTTCTGGATTGTTACAAATGGTATCAGAGTTGACCCGATCCATAGCCTATGTGGACTAGGAGATACCACGGCACGTGTTCATTAGGGCTAACTATGAACTGATTGTGGTATTTATGAATTGATACATAAATTTAGACCCCACGGCTTAAATGGACGGAGTATGTGAAGACCCGTGCAGACATATATTTAATCCTATATCAATTATTCATTGAGAAGATCTTGAATACTTATACAAAGCCAAGAAATCCAAATAACACCTTCCAACCAGTCTTTTTGAGTGACATCCTGGATTGTTACAATTTCAACATCTTTGAGCACCTATATAGAAATATAAGAAAATACAAACATAAATCATTTTTTTGCAAGGAAAATGAGGACTCCCATTATGATTTTACTATTTTAAAATTGGCGTTATCATCTAGCATGGACAAGAAGAATACTTAATACAAATCGAACCTTATAAGTATGGTAAAACTTGGAAGGAGAACATTGCTTGCCACTGACTGGCGAGAACCCGCAAGAATACTCTCTCCCACCCTTCCAAGTTAAGACTTAAGAGGTTTCCTGTGGGCCTAGTTCTTAGTACCAACAACAAACACCATGTGCTATACTCAAATACCCTTCAAATCATCTATGGCAAAGAAGTTAGCTGTTAGGATTTGACGCCTCGAGATTCAGCCCACATTGAGCCCACAGCGAGGTTCGCGACGAAAAACGGAGTCCAACGAGATCAAGATCACCTGAATCGGAGCTCGGATGGAGGAGATACGAGCTTTTGAAGTCGGCACGATAATCGAGGCGGCGGAGGACCGCCGGCGGCCGGCGACCGGCGGCGGGCGGCAGCGGCACGGCCGCAGGCGGCGGCGCGCGGGAGGCGCGACCCAGGCCCAGGCCCGCGCGGGACGCGCGACCCAGGCCTGCTGGCCCCTTGCCCCGGTCCACCGTGGACCGAGTGGTCCACGGCGCGGCCTGTGGACCGCGTGGGCGTTTCCCACGCGTTTCTCGCGGTCCACGGCACTATTCCGTGGATCGAAGCGCGATCGGACGGCCCAGAGAGATCCCGGTCTTGATCCGACGGTCCGGAGGATTTTTTTGGCTTTGTTTAGGACTCCTAAACCCTCTCTAATCACGTTTTAAGCTCCGATTAACCCTTTAAAAGGGCTGTGCGTGAAACAGAGAGGGGTGTGCTCGGGGTTTCTCGCCGCCGTACGAACCAGAGGAGAGAGAGAGTCGTGAGGCGCTGTGAGAGAACGAGCAGGAGGCTCCTGGACAGCGGTCGCCAGGCTCTTCAGGGATTCAGGGGGGTCTCCAAGAGAGAGAGAGCTTTTGTGAGGGAAACTTCTAGTGAGAGAGAATTGGGTGTACAAGGGTTGAGGGTGAGGTCTCCTCTCGTAAAATTTTCTTTTCATAGTGAAGTTTGCATGCCCCGTGGAGGCGAGCCCTTTTGTGGCTGATCCACGTATGGTGATTGTTTTTTCTTTTGTTTTGTTTCTTCTTTCTTCCTGCTGCATCGAGTGGTACTGAAAGGATCTTGAGAGGTGGTGTCCTGGCCAGACATCCACCCAACAAGTGGTATCAGAGCAAGGCGGTACAAGGACGCAGATTGCAATGGTGGTGAGCAAGACTGAAGATGGAGAAAACAGGAACAATCAAGATGGAGATCAACAAGTTCGATGGTAAGAGCAATTTCTCCTTGTGGCAGGCAAGGGTGAAGGACGTGCTCATCCAACAGGGGTTGATCGATGCTCTCTTGTGCGATGAGAAGCCGACCACCATGGAGGTGCGGGATTGGAAACGGCTACAGATGCAGGCGGTGAGTACCATCCGCATGTACCTGGCGGATGAGGTGGTGATCCATGTGCTGAGCGAGACTTCCCGACGGTGCTGTGGTCGAAGCTCGAGGAGTTGTACATGGCGAAGTCTCTCACCAACACTCTTTTCCTCTGGAGGCAGTTTTACCAACTGCGGATGACTGAGGAACAGAGCGTGCAGGAGCATCTGAGCCACTTCCAGAAGATCCTCACCGACCTTCTCAGCATTGGCGAGAACGTTGAGGAGAAGACCAGGGCGTTGGTTTTGCTGAAGTCGCTTCCCTCTTTGTACGAGTCCTTGGTGACTGCTCTTCTAGTGGGGAAGAGCACTATCAAGATGGACGAGGTCACCGCAGCGATACTCCAGAACGAGGTTCTCAGGAGGGAGAACCCAGCTTCGAGCTCAGGTGGCGATAGCTCAGCTTTGGTGGCTTCTGGAGGTGCAGGAGGCGGTAGACGGAGCGACAGAAGATCGCAACGAGGGCGGTCTAAGTCCAGGAGGGACTTGAGCAAAATCAGATGTTACCGGTGTGAAGAGTTGGGGCATCTAGCCAGAGATTGCCCTCAACTGAAAAATCGGACAGTGGCTGCTGTAGCGACGGCTGGCAGTGATTTAAATGGAGATGTCTTTGAGATATCTGACGAGGTATCTGCTTCTTCCCAGCAGTGGATATTAGATTCTGCATGCCCCTATCATGTATGTTGCAGAGAGGAGCAGCTTGACTCCCTAGAGAACAGTGAGGGCACTGTATATCTGCCGGATGGATCGAGCTGTGCGATCAGAGGCATTGGGACAGTCAGCTGGAGGACACATGATGGTGCAGTGAGGAGATTGGGAGAGGTCCGATACATACCCGATTTCAGGCGGAATCTTATCTCACTTAGCAGACTGGATTCGAGAGGCTACAGGACGGTAGCTGGTGAAGGAATCCTGAGGGTGCTACGCGGCGATAGGATTATGCTGGAGGGGAAGAAGGGGAGCAGAGGACATTATTACCTGGCAGGGAGCCCAGTGCGAGGTGGAGCATCGGGAGCCAGGTGGAGCCCAGAGCGAGGTGGAGCTCCAGGAGGCGGATCGGGCACGAGACAGGAGACTCGGGAGGACGAGAGGCGACGTCGCAAGGTAAGATTCCTATTGCCGCAGGATGATACCCCGAGCAGGTCTCAAGTCAGGAGGAGCACAGCATACGACGGAGATGGGATCGAGCAGCCTGACTCGACTCCCATGTTTGCCCATCCATGATCAGCAGGTGATTGCCCCAGGACATGGGGGCGAGGAGATCCAGAAGCTCTCAGAGTTTGGAGGAGGCCGAATATCGAGTCGAGGTGGAGATTGTTAGGATTTGACACCTCGAGATTCAGCCCACAGCGAGGTTCGCGGCGAAAAACGGAGTCCAACGAGATCAAGATCACCTGAATCGGAGCTCGGATGGAGGAGATACAAGCTTTTGAAGTCGGCATGATAATCGAGGAGGCGGAGGACCGCCGGCGACCGGCGGCGGGAGGCAGCGGCACGGCCGCAGGCGGCGGCGCGCGGGACGCGCGACCCAGGCCCAGGCCCGCGCGGGATGTGCGACCCAGGCCCAGGCCCGCGCGGGACGCGCGACCCAGGCCTGCTGGCCCCTTGCCCCGGTCCACCGTGGACCGGGTGGTCCACGGCGCGGCCTGTGGACCGCGTGGGTGTTTCCCACGCATTTCTCGCGGTCCACGGCACTATTCCGTGGATCGGAGCGCGATCGGACGGCCCAGAGAGATCCCGGTCTTGATCCGACGGTCCGGGGGGTTTTTTTGGCTTTGTTTAGGACTCCTAAACCCTCTCTAATCACGTTTTAAGCTCCGATTAACCCTTTAAAAGGGCTGTGCGTGAAACAGAGAGGGGGTGTGCTCGGGGTTTCTCGCCGCCGTACGAACCAGAGGAGAGAGAGAGGCGTGAGGCGCTGTGAGAGAAGGAGCAGGAGGCTCCTGGACAGCGATCGCCAGGCTCTTCAGGGGTTCAGGGGGGTCTCCAAGAGAGAGAGAGTTTTTGTGAGGGAAACTTCTAGTGAGAGAGAATTGGGTGTACAAGGGTTGAGGGTGAGGTCTCCTCTTGTAAAATTTTCTTTTCATAGTGAAGTTTGCATGCCCCGTAGAGGCGAGCCCTTTTGTGGCTGATCCACGTATGGTGATTGTTTTTCCTTTTGTTTTGTTTCTTCTTTCTTCCTGCTGCATCGCGTGGTACTGAAAGGATCTTGGGAGGTGGTGTCCTGGCCAGACATCCACCCAACATTAGCGTTCTTCAAAAGGTTTATCATTCCTTTTGAAGAAATTTAATCACTTAATAAATTATGAAAGTATGTTACTTTGGAGTAAATCAACCAACATGCTTTCACATTATCCAAGATGAAAGATTCATTAACAATTTGTAATTCTTTTTAGTTATGTTGAGCGATCTCAAATATGCTATCATATTCTGAGTATTGATAATGCTAGATACAAATACTTATATCAATAATTAGTGACTTTTATGAAAAAGAGTCCTCCATTTCAAACCTGTGTGCTTTCAAGTTAAACAGCAAGAATGCTTGACAACCAGTGCATAATGCATTTGGACCCCAAATAAAAATGAAACATGTTGTTCTTCCGAGAAAAAGACACCAACAGCAAATTATTCATGGCATCCTTCGATTCACACTGGGTTTGACAGAATATGCAGCTCTTAGTAATATGCATGGAGAAAAAAGAAGCATGAAACTTACCTTGGAACAAGACATCTTTGTTATAATTATTATCAATAAATGGGGAGACCTTGCACTATATTGAGTTTAAGAAAAGATTTACTTCCGTAAAGCATTTCATCAGCTTCTTAAGAAAAATTAAATCAGTTCAGGAAGAAATTTTAATTTGGTCCATGCACCATAAGAGATGACATAATGTATACTTTAGTTTTATCCTTTCAGTATACATATACAAACATAAACCCATACATATGTAGGTTTTATAAACAATATACCATGACTTTGGCCAGAAGTAAGACAGTTGGCCTACACGATATTAACGGAGCAGCAACAGAATATGAGAAGAAGCTAACACAGCATAAGAAGATACTAGCATACCAAAGAAGGTTATAAAATTAAGGCAGGTAAGGGAGTTCCATCAACCGACAGAAAGCAGATGGGAAGAAAAGTATACAATGCTTCAATTATGTCAAAATAACAGAAGCAAAAAAGCTTATATTGCTGGCTCAATTGAATGAATTAAATTATGAGGAAAGCAAAAATTACCTACCTAGTTACTGAAAGAACAGAATACAAATGTAACCGATATTCAATTAAGGTACCTTACCTTATCACAGGTTCTCTTGGTGTTCTATGGGAATGTTTTGACCGGTCTCCAACCCATTGTCTTCTCATCTCGTTCCATGCTATAGCACCTGCACAACAAAATAAGCAAATTCCCTAAACATTTGTCACAAAAGCATTTTGTATTTTTAAGCCGAAGTACAGTAATAAAATATAAATGGATTTCAAATGGCCAACAAAGTTAAATTTTCTACCAAGGTAAACATACTGAAACCAGTGTAGGACCCAAAGAAGAAGACTGTCTGCTAAATTCATGATTGCTTCGCAATTTAAATTAATTTTTTTTCCTCTTACCATTTCTTGTTTACTCTCTATTTCACATATGTTATAGAAATTTTTAATTGGAATTGCCAATGAAAATATTAGGAAATTGAAGTCTAAGTAATTCTTCTTAATCTATATACAAGCAATGAAAAATTTGATAATCTGCTTCGTGCTTAGACTTTAACACTCAATTTAAATCAATCAATTCAAACATGTATGTATGTCTTCTTTCTCCCTTTTCGCCCCTGTGGGTCTAACCAATCCTGGAGGGAAGACCAGAATTTATTTTTTAATTCCATTTTACAGGCGTTACAAAACCATGGCCAAGTCAATCTATCATAAAGAAAGGTGAAAGATATGCATAGCAAGAGAACTTTTGAGCAACTTCGGGCTCTTCATTTCTCATCCTTCATAGAGCCTTGAGATAGATTCTCTAAAGAAGAACAAGCAATCATATGATCATGTAAGAAGCAACTTTTGAAGAGGTGGCTACCATGTGTAGGATTAAACTGAAACTATAATTATAAAATGATAGAGGATTAGACTAAATGTGTAAAACCTAAAAGAAAGTAAATTATAAATCAATAGACTGATTTAAAAAGACGAAGGGACATTCCTTTATACTAGGATGTCTTGGAACTTGATTATATGGTGTGTAGCACAAAGTAATGAAGCATTAGATTTATATATAATAAATTTTAATGTATCATGCTCAAAGTCTAGATCACATTTCAATAAAAACTGACCTTGGTTGATAAATGAAGAGTTATTCCCATTTTGCTCTGAAAATTTCTTTTCTTCACCTACTGAAGCAGGACCCGAAGACAGATGTGCTTCAGAGGAGTGAAAATTACTGGTATTATTTTCCATTTTGTCTGGACTTGATGACCATATCCTTTTTCTATAGATTGATGAGTGGCCTAAGTTCCACTCTTGATGAATGTTCAATGCTCTGTCTGTTGATTCGGCTTTGGCCAGACCCCCCAAACAACAACTGTTCTGTACAAAGATTGACAAAATTGAGCTGGTGCAGTTTGTAGAATGACTACATATACTAAAATCTCATTACAACTTTAATTTCTATGAAACAACAGAGCATGCACAAACAGACAAACATAAGCACAAGAGAATTGCTTTAAAAGGGGGTAAAAAGAAAGCAGCCTTGTGACAATAACCACCTACCCCATATAAGCTAAGAGAAAAGGGCTTCTGTTGGACTATCTATCTAACATCACTGAGTACAGTCTGTGTGACAGGTCAAGTGGCAGTACATGGAATGAGCTTCTCACTTCAAATCAGTACCAAAGTCCCAATGTCATCTTCCTGTTCACCACTGTCTGTATCAAAATCCCAAACTCTTCTTATAGTTTCTTAACTTCTTAAGCAAATGTTTAAATTCATAAGGGATCAGAAAGGATGACTTAATTAAAGAAGGTGGATGTCATAGAGATGCAATCTGTAAGCAGTATGTAATCATAAAAGCTTAAATAAAAAAGTTATGAAATAGCCAATAGACCAGCTTTACAAATACAAAAATGTCACCCAGAAAAATTAACTCATGAGCATAATAAGAGCACTGCATGAACAATGCTAAGTCTTGATCAAACTCAAAACAGAAATCAAAATTAACAGCTCATAAGAAGGTTAAGGGTAGTGCTGATAACAGCATAAAAAGGAGCCAATTTGAACTCTTTGGCCACATGCAGCATAAGCCAGAGATTACTTCTCGAAAAAGGGGGATAACATTGATTTAAGAGATCAAAAACTATTAAAAGATCAGACAGAAATGCCAAAATCAACTTAGATTGGGGTAGCGGATTTTATGTCATTTTGCAATTTGCAAGTCTTAGACTTGGATTAGAATTATTTCAGAAGTACAATACAAAAAACCAACCCCAAATAGATAACAGAAGGCAGTTTATTTTTATGAATCAACATTCACGTCAGGGTGTTTAGCTTGCGCTTTATGGTTATGCATCAAGGGTGATCTTATGTTGGATAGTCCATACTTCCATACGTATCAAGGTGAATTAGGTTAGTTAACCACAGATGGGCTCCCTGGCAGTTCTAGATTGAAAATTTGTTTATTAGTTTCTATTATCACTATCATTATTGTTCCTTCATTTGTTGTATTCAGTTGCATTGGGCATTTTATGCTCCCATGTCTTACATCTAGCCATAGTTCACAACAAAATCAGGGTCTGCTTGGATGCTCACACAGGCTATTCACTGAATATTCCTTATATAGTTGGTGCTGGGAAAATATTTGTGATGGAAACAAAGATTTTTTCTTTTTTTTTAAAAAAAAAGTATAGAAACCTTGGGATCAAAAGATTCCTAAAGGACCTAGATATGGTAAGATCACCTTTTAGATGGAATAAGTAGTCCCGAATTTTTGTGGGATTGTGTGCTCAGGAGAGCTTGCAATCTAAATGATTCTTCCTCTATGGGTTCTGTCTCCTTCTCATATGAAATTCTCATAAGGACCTTATCCAAAGCATAGATTATACGAGCATCCAACCACACACCCCTTTAAGGGTATTATCTTATCCACCTTTGCAAAACAAAATTGCCTGACTGGGACCTTTTAGCCCTTTGAAAACAATACAACTTGCTGCCATGTACTTGGGTTACAACTACCTCTAGTATGGAAGCTTTCCAAGACTCCCCCCAAGAAAGTTGTATCAACACTTTACCAAAAGAAAATTGTATCAACTTGATTCTATGTGCATTTAAAGCATATGAAAATGCCTGTACCCTCTCAATCCTTAGTGTGTTACTTATATCCCAGGAAGCATAGATACTGGTACGCAGTACGGGTACTTTATGATACGGATACACCGATATGGCAAAAATTAAAAAAATCACGATACGGGTACAGCTAGATATTTTATATTTTTATTAATATTTGAATATATATATAATATTCAAATATTAATAAAAATATATGAAAAAATTGAATCATATATATAATATTTGAATATTAATAAAATTAAGTTCTCAAATCTCAATTAAATTTATAAGTATCATCATAAAAAACAAACAAACACTTGCAATTAATGAAAAGAAAAAACTAGCAGTCTAAATAAGTAGAAAAAATCAAAATAGTAAGTCTTGATAATCAAGTGATAATAATTTCAGCTGCTTCATTCTCTGCATTATCAGCAAAAAGCTTCTTCTCCATATCTGGTTCATCAAGGGATAAACTTGCAATCTCAAGAATATAGAGATAGGAGTACCGGTGCCGCATCGAAAACGTGCCCGCACCGAAAACGTATCCGATGCTGGTACATGCTTGAAATAGGAGTATCCGTGCTTCATAGCTTATATCTCAATCCACGACTTGCTGGAATGAATAGGATGTTCTCAAGCATGACAGAAGTAACCATCATGTGATAATATCTTTTATGATGAAAGTTGATCCTACATCCATTTTCTAAACCGGCAATATTATGTTATCCTTTAGCTCATTAAGCCCAACAAAAACTGCATGTTGGAAATCAAGTTCTGTATTCCTTTATAATGAAAACAACGAAACTACCATAGATCACCTTTCGGGAATTATAATTATTAAACGAAAATCATTGCATGAAATAAATAACAATAGTTGCAATGTTGTAATATGCACCATATTAGTCTTTTATAAAAATTGTAACAGTGCATGACTTGACCATTCAATAAGGGGCTGTTTGGATGCATGGGCTCATTATTCACAGATTAGCCATCTAGGCCACTGAAGATTCCATTTATCAATCAAAGTCTCCCTAAAAATTAGCATTGCAAGTTCAGATTGACCTCCCCATCCCTCCCATTTCTTCTTTCCATCTTCATTCTTGACTTTAAACTCTTCTCTGGTGCATGATATATCCCTGAATATTGACTTCGAGCATCCAAACAGGCTCAAAATGCATAACTATCTTTTTCCTAATGACCCGCAATTGCCATAAAAATAGCTAATGTGGCCCAGTGTTACTCTAGAAATAACTAGCTTTACTTGATGAAGCTATGTCTCCTTTCATATGGCAACAAAGGCTTTTTAACCATTTTTAAGATAATCAAGTCGAGTTAATGGAATAGGAAAAAAGAAAAAAAACAAAGTGATGAAAATGAAGAGGAAAAATATTTTCTTATTTTTTTCATACTTTTAAGAGTGCATACAAGGGGCCTATAAATACAGGTATGCAGACCCAAATATAGTCAGGGAATAACTAGAATATGCCAAGGAATACCAAGAATATGCTAAGGCATAATATCCCTGAATCCTTATTTAGACAATTTTTCTAATTAGGTTCAATCCTTCCAACACTCTCCCTCAAGATGAGGCGAAGATATCTCGAAGCCCCATCTTGTCAATCAATCTAGAAAAAGATGATGAACTAAGTCCTTTGATCAGAATATCCGCCACCTGATCAGAAGACCGAATGAAGGTAATACAGATCTGACCCGGATTAATTTTCTCCTTGATAAAATGACGGTCAATCTTGATATATTTGGTACGATCGTGCTGTACGGGATTGCTTATAATCTCAATTGCTGCCTTGCTGTCACAATACAACCGAAGAGGAAATTTATTCAGAAGTTGTAATTCTTGAAGCAACTTCTGAAGCCAAAGAAGTTCACATATGCCTAGAGCCATTGCTCCATATTCAGCTTCTGCCGATGATCATGCCATCACTGTCTGTTTCTTGCTTCTCCAGGTAACTAGATTACCCCCTATATATGTGCAATATCCAGAGGTAGATCGCCTATCATCCAGTAATCCAGCCCAATCTGCATCAGTAAATTCCTCTACCTGAAAGGTGTTGTGTCGCGAGAACAACAAACCACGATCAGGACATCCTTTCAAGTAGCGTAATACTCTGAAAACTCCCTCCATGTGCGATTCTCGTGGATCATGCATGTACTGACTGATGACACTGACAGCATAAGCTATGTTGGGTCTTGTATGTGAAAGATATATCAATTTTCCAACCAACCGCTGGTACCTTTCTCGATCAACAGGGGCTCCACCATCTGTCACTGTCCGATGATTTTGATTTATCGGGGTAGCAGCAAACTTACACCCCAACATCCTAGTCTCAGAAAGTAAATCTAGTACATACTTTCGTTGTGACAGAAAAATCTCTTTGGATGATCGTGCAACTTCAATGCCCAGAAAATATCTTAGTGGACCCAGGTCTTTCACCTCAAATGCTTGCTTCAGTTTTTCTTTGAGTTGCTTTATCTCATGATGGTCATCTCCTGTTATTACAATATCATCAACATAAACCAAGAGTATAGTTTTCTTTCCCTTGAAATGCCTATAGAACAGAGTATCATCTGCATTACTCTGTCTATATCACATTTCTTTCACAGTTCGACTGAATCGATCAAACCAGATCCGAGGAGACTGTTTAAGACCATAGAGAGAGCACTTTAGCCTGCAGACTTTTTCAGTAGTTACTCTAGTCTCAAATCCTGGTGGTATTTGCATGTATACTTCCTCCTGAAGATCCCCATGAAGAAATGCATTCTTTACATCTAACTGATGTAATTTCCAACCAAAATTAGCAGCACATGATATCAGTATTCGAACAGAGTTCATCTTGGCTACTGGAGCAAAGGTTTCATCATAATCTACCCCATATGTTTGAGTATAGCCCTTTGCTACTAACCGAGCTTTGTATCTTTTCATCTTGCCTTCTAGAGTCTGCTTTACCGTGTACACCCACTTACACCCCACAGGACACTTACCAGCTGGTAGAGTGACCAGATCCCACGTTTAATTTTTGGATAAAGCAGTCATTTCTTCTAACATTGCTTCCTTCCACTTAGGTTCTGCCATAGCCTTTTGTCAGATACTTGAAATACAGATGGAGTTTAATACAGCTATAAAGCTTTGATAAGATAGAGACACATTCTTGTATGAAACATAGTTAGGTATATCATAACGGTAACGAGCAGGAGGAACAATTGGGCGAGTACCCTTCCGTTTTGCAATAGGAATATTAAGATCAGAAATGAAGAGAGTAGCAGAAATAATGTTACCGTTAGAAAATTCTGATTCTGGAGAAGAGGCTTCAAGCGGTAAAGGCACCTGGGCAGTTGGTGAGTGCACACTGGACTCTTCAACTATTCCAATACCAGGCTCCCCTTGAACATCATTACTATGATACTTCCCCTGAGCACCAGAATATTCAGGCGTATATAGAGAGTCACTCGGAAGAAGTAATTCTAGTGTCCTATTATCAGATGGACGACTTTCATAATAAGATTCAGTTTCTCGAAAAGTAACATCCATAGTGACAAGCATTCGTGGCTCAAGAGGGTAATAGCACTTGTATCCCTTTTGAGTAGCAGAATAACCAACAAACACACATTTCAATGCTCGTGGATCTAGTTTTTCTACTGTGGGTCTATGATCTCGAGCAAAACAAACACACCCAAAGACCCTAGGGGTGACCACATAATCAGTAGAACCCTTCAAGCACTGTATAGGGATCTTAAATCCGAGTGTCCTTAGAGGCATACGATTAATCAAGTATGCAGCGGTCAAGACGGCCTCACCCCACAAAAACTTAGGAACTTTCATAGTAAAGAGTAAGAACCGGGCTACTTTCAATAAATGCCTATTCTTTCTTTCAGCAACTCTATTTGAGCAGGAGTATCAACACAAGTGGTCTGATAAAGAATTTTGTGAGTGTGAAGATATGCACGGAACTCCCAACTAGTATATTCGGTACCATTGTCAGAACGTAAAATTTTAATTTGAGCACCAAACTGAGTACCCACAAATTTATGAAATTTCTTAAAGCAGTTTAAAATTTTCATCTTTTCTTTCAACAAATAGACCAACGTTACTCGACTAAAACAATCAATAAAAGTAATAAACCATCTATGGCCCAAGAGAGTAGTAGTACTACATGGTCTCCATACGTCAGAGTGAATTATAACAAAAGGTTCAGAACTTTTAACTCCAGATATAGGAAATACTCCTCTAGTATGTTTAGCCAACTCACAATGATCACAAACTAACAAATTTTTATTACAATTATTTGATAAAAAAAGAAATAAGCGACTAAGAATAGAAAAAGGAATGTGACCTAACCTACGATGGTGTAACATAAGTTCTGAAGTGGCACCTTCAGCAGACAATGCATATCCCGTCAATGAAGAGTTCATATTTTTCTCATCAGTTGATAGATAATAGAGTCCATTATGCAACCTACCACCCCCAAGTATCTTTCCCATTTTCAGCTCCTGAAATTGACAATGAGAAGGCCAAAATGTGTCAGAGCAATTCAAATCTCTAGTAACAGAGCTAATGGAGAGTAGATTTGTGGGAAAGGATGGAACAAGCAATACTGATGATAATCTTAAACTAGGAGTACAATCAATGGATCCTTTTTCTGAGACAGAGGTAAAGGATCCATCAGCTATTCGGACCTTGTCCTGTCCTGAACATGTTGAATATGAAATAAAACTATTAGATGCCCCTGTCATATGACTAGATGCTCCTAAATCTATTACCCAAGAGTTGGATGTGCCGCAAGTAAATGCATGTGATAATGTATATGGAGTACCTGAGTATGCAAAAAGAGAGGAATCAAGATACTTATCCCGGTGGCTAGGCTGTTTTTGAGTAGAGGGTGTGGTGCTAGAAGTTGATTCATACTTCTCCATCATTCGTCGAAGGATCTGATACTCCTCTGCAGATAAGCTGTGTACAGTACCCTCAATCTCTTCAGAGAGATTGGCTTGAGCAGATCTACGACCATGATTCTGTCCTCCAGTTCTTCCATTACTACGACGACCACCACGACCCCTACTACCACGCCCAGGCTGATTTGGGCGACCATGGAGATCCCAACAAAATGCCTTAGTGTGCCCAGATTTCTTGCAATGAAAACATACCTTCTCAACTATCTGCTGTGGTTGCACAGTAAGAGCAGATTTTACAGGACTACTGAAGTCGGAGGTTACTCGTCGCCGTGTCTCCTCGCTCAAAACAGTAGAGAAGACTTGACCCAAACTAGATATCATATCTCTGACGAGAAGCTGAACTCTGACAGACTCGTACTCCGGATTCAGACCATATAGAAAATCCTGAACCCGTTCTTTTTCTAAGTATTTTTGAAACCCATCAACATCAATAGAGCATTGTGAAACAAAAGTTCTATAATGATCAGCCTCAGACCAGAGACGCTTCAACTCGATGGCATATTCAGTGATAGATAAATTTTCTTGACGAAGCTGACGCAATTGAGACCTGATCTCAAATGCTTGAGTAGAATTCTGCTTCTGTGAGAACATTTGGGCCACTGTCTCCCAGACTTCCTGTGGAGTCTCCAGCAGTTGCACACTTCTGGCCACATTCTGTGTCATAGTATTGAGAAGAAATGCCAGAACAACAGAATTCTCCATTCTCCATTAGGCCAGATCCTGCTCACTATTAGCAGGTTTCTTCTTTATGCCAGTGAGATATCCTTCTAAACCTCGTTCTTGAACAAGCAGACGAGTGCTCCTTTCTCATTGCAGATATGTTGCTGGTCCATCAAGTTTTACAGCCACTTGAAGAGCATTCAGGGATCCACTATCTCTTGACGAGCCACCAAATTGAGTGGCAGCTGTAACAAGTCGATCCAGTAAACTTTTGAGATCTCGCATAGTAATTGCATTGGCCATCTCTAAAGACAAAGTACGATAATCTCACCGTCACACTATCGAACACCGGATATTTCTTAACTACAGGCTTCCGAGCATCTACCTTTCTTTTTCTTCTTCTTTTTCTTTTTTTTTAGGAAAAAATAAGTAAAGAGGGAAAAAATAAAAATTAAGGGAAGGAATTTCCTTCCTTACCGACACCCATCACCCATGAACCACGGGATGGGAGAAGACGACGGCCGACGTCGTGGTTCGTGCGGCGGGTTCCGACGAATGGAGTGCGGTGGCGTCGGATTGTGGATTCCGACGTCGGAGTGCAACAGCGAGGCGGCGAATCTGGTGCATGTGGTGGGGCGTGCGACGGTTCCGACGATCGGAGCGCAGATGGAGGCTGCGTCGGGGTGTGCGTCGTCAGATTGCAGCCGAGCGGCGTCGAGGTGAGGTAGAGAGGCGGCCGTGGATGAGACAGAGGAAGCCGGAGGTGAAAATGGAGGCAGAGAGGTGGCGTCGGGGTGTGCGTCGAAGTGCACAGGTTACCCCAACGTTGGATTGCAGCGGAGCGGCGGAGCGTGCGTTGGGAAGATGAAGAAGGGGAAGATGAAGAACGGTTTGGATGGCAGCGGTGGGGCTGATTTACTGGGTGATGAGGGCGACGGAAGGGGACAGAATGGAAGGGGAGAGACGACAATGATTTGGATTAGGAGGGAGGTGGTTCCAATAAAAAAAAAAACTATGATAGGGAAGGAAGGGAAAATGGATCAGAATCTGAGTGCTCTGATACCATGATGAAAATGAAGAGAAAAAATATTTTTTTTATTTTTTTCATAATTTTTAAGAGTGCATACAAGGGGCCTATAAATACAGGTATGTAGACCCAAATATAGTCAGGGAATAACTTAAATATGCCAAGGAATACCAAAGAATACCAAGAATATGCTAAGGCATAATATCCCTGGATCCTTATTTAGACAATTTTTCTAATTAGGTTCAATCTTTCCAACACAAAGAGAAAAGAAAAGAACATGAACCAAAAGAAAATGCAGAAAACTACTTAGCATGCTCTATTTTTATATCTCATTAGCATGAAAGGTAAAATTTACATTGCATTCATCTACACCTATTTTCATTTTTTCCATAATAAAAAGGTAGAAGCTACTAATATTATATTCCTAAGGACTTAATCTGGTAAAAGAAAGAGAGCCAAAAAGAACATACTGCATATTAATCATTCCATGTGCAGTATTTTTCAGCTCCAAATTCCAATCTTCAGTCCATTGCCTTGCCCATTTCTATGACGAAACAAATGAACCCAAGAAAGAAAGTCAATCCAAAAGCTAAACCTACAAACACTCTTGCCCCCAAAACAACATTGACTTCAGTTTATATCATAATATGACATTCTTGACCTCAAACTCCATTATCAATCCTAATCTAACTACATGGACCGCTACAAGTGAAAGTGAACACCATAGTTTGACCTCACTAGAGAAAACCGTACACAAAACCAATTCGCGATTTTTCTTTTTTCTTTTTTTCCTACACCCTTTCAAACTATACCGCCATATGACACTGTTGTTCAGACAGTTTCGGGAACAACGAAACAGATTTTTCCCAGATGATCAAGTCTGTAAGAAGAGAACTACTTCAATTGAATCAGCTCGGAATCCAAAAATAAAATAAAAATAAAAAACGCTTATTTCACTATATGAATCACATCCACCAATGCAACCATAAATAAGCATCAAATGATCAAGAAAAAAGACCAGAAAAAGGCCAAAAAACGCATCAGTCAAACCAAATTCATCCAAGAGAAGGCTATCACGAGATCAAAAACTTAGAAGTTAGAAAGACACAAGAGATTCTTGCAAGCAAAGCAAGCAAGAAGGGCGTTTCCATACCTTCCGTGGGGGGATTCGCGGAGAGAAACCGGAGTAAGGTGGGGGGAGGGAGCCGGCGTTCTGGGCGTGGATGGTCGGGGAGTTGGATTCTGGGGGCGGAGGAGAATACGGAGACTGGATAAAATGGATTTTATATGAGGTCCGCCGGTTGCTTTAAATGGCCAATTTGTTCTCTCTCTTTTTTTTTGTTGGCCTTTTTGGAATCCAGACTTGAAACAGTGGGCGCCTAGCTATCCACTTTTGGCCGACCAAATCATCCTGGTTTCAAACTATGGGCCGAAATATATTACTGAGGCTAACCCACTACCTAATAATCATTACTAAATTCTCTTTATTTATAAAATTAATTGAGTAAAATGTATTTTAATAAATTTTAAGTTAAATATAGTTTGTCTCATGGGCAAACGGATTGTAATACTTTTGCAACGATGAAATCTCAAACAAGAACCGTTGAAGTATCCGTAAAGTGCTTTATATTTTATCATATTTATATTTAAATTTATTTTATTAGTAATGATGATGATGATTGTGATTACAAATAAAAATATTTTGACGTCGGCGTTTGCTATCTTTCAAAGAAGTTTCATAACATTGATTGGCTATTAATGCCGGCTCTTAGGTGTGTTGCACGCCAATCGTCTTCTCTACCGTGGCATGCGAGGGGTTTTTCTCGGAACCAATTTTAGGTTCTTAATTTAGGGCAAATATAGTAAATGCTGTGATGTTAGAATTTGATTTCTTGGGATTCGGTCCATATTGAGCCCATGATAAATTTTGCGATAAAAAATGGAGTCCAACGAGATCAAGATCATTCCAAATAGAATCCGGATGGAGGAGATACGTGCGTTTGAAATCGGTACGGAATCCGAAGTGACGGAAGACCACCAGCGGCCGACGGCGGATCAGCGGAGCGGCGGCACGGCCCAGCATGCGGCAGCATGTGCGCAGGGCGCAGCCCAATGGGCGAGCCCAGCCTGAGCCCAGGCGCGTGAGGCATGCGGGCCAGCCCAGGCCTAGCGCGTAGTGTGCGGGCCGGTGCGGGGCGCGGCCCAGGCCCACGCGCACCCTGGGAGCCTGTTTGCCCGATCCACCGTGGATCGGATGGTGCACCGAGAGATCTGTGGACCGCGTGGGCATTTTTCACACATTTTTCACGATCTACAATACTATTCCGTAGACCGATCACGATTGGACAGCTCTGGGAGGCTTGCCGTGATGATCCAACGGTTCAGGTCCTTATATGGGCAGGATTAAGAATTCTAATCGCAATCTAACGTAGATTTAAACCCTTTAAAAGGACCTAATCGGTGAACTGGAGAGTGTGTGGTGGATTTTGTTCAACAGAACACCCATGGTGGACGTGGTGGCCTGGTGGTCTTCTCGTGGTGCGGATGTCTTCACGCTGAAACCAAAAAACAGTGAACCCATGGAGAGAGAAGCAATGCGTCGCTGAGAGGAGTAGGAGGTTCCTGGACAGCGGACAGCGATCACTTCAGGGGTTCAGGAGGTCTTCTTAGAGAGAGAATTTTTGTAAGGGAGAACTTTCTGTGAGGGAGAAATTGGATGTATGAGGGTTGAGGGTGAGATCTCCTCTTGTAAAATTTTTTTTTCACAGTGAAGTTTGCATGTCTCGTGGAGGCGAGTCCTTTTTGGCTGATCCACGTATTTTGATTGTTTTTTGTTTTATTTCTTCTTTCTTCCTACTGCATCACGTAATACCAAAAAGATTTTGAAAGGTGATGTCCTGGCCAGACATCCACCCAACAAGTGGTATCAGAACGAGGTGGTACAAGGATGCAGATTGCAGCAGTGGTGAGCAAGACTGAAAATAGAAAAGATAGGATCAATCAAGATGGAGATCAACAAGTTTGATGGAAAGAGCAATTTCTCCTTGTGGCAGACAAGGGTGAAGGACGTGCTCATCCAGCAAGGATTGATCGATGCTTTCTTGTGCAAGAAGAAACTGACCACCATAGAAGTGCGAGATTGGAAACGGCTACAGATGCAGGCGGTGAGTACTATCCGTATGTACCTAACGGATGAGGTAGTGATCCATATGCTTAGCGAGACTTCCCCGACGGTATTGTGGTCGAAGCTCGAGGAGTTATACATGGCAAAATCTCTTACCAACACTCTTTTCCTCTGGAGATAGTTTTATCAGCTGCGGATGGCTGAGGGACAGAGTGTGCAGGAGCATCTAAGTCACTTCTAGAAGATCCTCACCGACCTTCTCAGCATTGGCGAGAATGTTGATGAGAAGATCAGGGTGCTGGTTTTGCTCGCTTTTCCCTTCGTATGAGTCCTCGATGACTACTCTTCTAGTAGGGAAGAGCACTATCAAGATTGACAAGGTCACCGCGGTGATATTCCAAAATGAAGTTTTCAGGAGGAAGAATCTGGCTTCGAGCTCCGGTGATGATAGCTTAGCTTTGATGGCTTCTGGAGGAGCAGAAGGCGGTAGATGGAACGACAGGAGATCTCGACGAGGGCGGTCCAAGTCCAGGAGGGACTTGAGCAAGATCAGGTGTTACCGGTGTGACGAATTGGGGCATCTAGCCAAAGATTGTCATCAACTCAGGGATCGGACGATGGCTACTATAGCGACAGCTAGTAGCGATTCAGAGAAAGATGTTCTGGAGATATCTGATGAAGTATCTACTTCTTTTCAGCAGTGAATATTAGATTCTGCATGTACCCATCATGTATGTTGCAGAGAGAAGCAGTTTGACTCTCTGAAAAATAGTGAGGGTACTGTTTATTTACCGGATGGATCGAGCTGTGTGATCAGAGACATTGGAATGGTCAGCTAGAGGATACATGATGGTGCAGTGAGGAGATTGGGAGAGGTCCGATACATACCCAATTTCAAGCGAAATCTTATCTCACTGAGTAGAATGGATTCGAGAGGTTACAGGACCGTAGCTGGTGGAGGAATCCTGAAGGTGCTACGCGGCGATAGGATTGCTCTGGAGAGAAAAAAATGATAGGAGAGGACATTATTATCTAGCGGAGAGCCCAGTACGAGATGGAGCTTCAAGAGCTAGGTGGAGCCCAGGGCAAGGTGGAGCTTTAGATGGAGGTAGATCAGGCACGAGACAGGAGACTTGGGAGGATGAGAGGCAACATCGTAAGGTAAAATTCTTATTGTCGCAGGATGATGCCCCGAGCAGATCTCAGGTCATGAGGAGCACAGTATATGACAGAGATGGGATCGAGTGGCCTGGCTCGACTCCCATGTTTGTCCATCCATGATCAGTAGGCGATTGTCCCAGGGCATGGGGGTGAGGAGATCCAGAGCTCTCAGAGTTAAGAGGAGGCCGAATATCAAGTCGAGATGGAGATTGTTAGGATTTGATGCCTCAAGATTCGATCTACATTGAGCCCACAGCGAGGTCCGCGATGAAAAATGGAGTCCAACGAGTTCAAGATCATCCCAAATGGAGTTCGGACGGAGGAGATACGCTCGTTTGAAGTCGGTACGGAGCTCGAGATGGCGAAGGATAGCTGGCGGGCCGGCGGAGCGGTGGCGGTGCGGCCTTGCGTGGTGGGACGCAGCCCAGCATGCAGTAGCATGTGGGCTAGGCGTGCATAGGGCGTAGCCCAGTGGGCGGGCCCGCCCCAGGCCCAGCGCGTAGCGCGCGGCCCGGCATGGGGCATGCGGGCCGGCCCAGGCCCACACGTGCCCTGGGAGCCTGTTTGCCCGGTCCATTGTGGACCGGACAGTGTACCGGGAGGTCTGTGGATCGTGTGGGCATTTCTCACATATTTCTCGCGGTCCACGATACTATTTCATAGACCGATCACGATCGGACGGCTCTGAGAGGCTTGCGGTGATGATCCAATGGTCCAAATCCTTATATGGGCATGATTAGGAGTTCTAATCACGATCTAACACGGATTTAAACCTTTTAAAAGGGCCTGATCGGTGAACAGGAGAGTGTGTGGTGGATTTTGTTCAACAGAACACCCGTGGTGGATGTGGTGGCCTGATGGTCTTCTCGTGGCACGGATGTTTTCGCGCTGAAACCAGAAAATAGTGAACCCACGGAGAGAGAAGCAGCGCATTGTTGAGAGGAGGAGCAGGAGGCTCCTGGACAGTGGATAGAAATCGCTTCAGGGGTTCAGGGGATCTTCCTAGAGAGAGAGCTTTTGTGAGGGAGAATTTCCTATGAGAAAAAAATTGGAGGTACAAAAGTTGAGGATGAAATCTCCTATTGTAAAATTTTTTTTCTCATAGTGAAGTTTGCATGCCTCGTGGAGGCAAGTCTTTTTTGGCTGATCCACGTATTTTGATTGTTTTTTATTTTATTTCTTCTTTCTTCCTGCTGTATCGTGCAATACCGAAAAAATTTTGAGAGGTGGTGTCCTGGCCAAACATCCACCCAATACTGTGATAATAACCATGGCTTTAGAAATAAAAAAATATCATCCTTGCCACATTTAAGAGTTAGGATTGTATCTTTTGTATGAAAAAATAGTTAATTTTTTCTCATAATATCAATTATTAAATTATATTTTATATAATTTTTATAGCATGATATTAGTTTTAAAATCAATACCGTAGATTGAAAGAAGAGTTCGTCATGCTTTGAAAGTTATACGGTTTAATGATTGGTGTCATGAAAGAAGATTAATCATTTTTTTCACACAAAAGATACAACCCAAACTCCTCCTTTAGTATCATACTTCAGGGGATTATTATAAGAAAGAGAAGTGAAACAAATCTGATAGTTAATAGGGCTCTGGATTTAACATTGTGTAAAAAATGGTGAGGACTATATTAAGCAATGAAGGATCCTTATCCTAATCACCTTTGCACTACCTTGATTTGTAATGATCAAGCCCCATTCAACTATCGATTGAATCATCTAGACATATTCTACCAAAAAAAAAAATCATCTAGACCTCTACCAAAATCAAGTTTCAATTATGGGAACATGGTGTTGGGACATATAGAGGGTATTGTAAAATATTTACTGAAATATTGAACAATGATTTACTGTTATTATGTATGGTAATGACACATACACCTGACCCAAGCTAAAAGCCAGGTAACATTGCTTAACCATCAGCTTAACAAATATAAATGATCTTTTAACTCTGCTCCACTTAATTAACCTACAAATCTAGAATTCCCTTGTTGCATAATACAATTCAACTTATTAGATTCATATCCATGTTCTCTAATAGCATGTTTAAGTAAAAAAAGATAATTTTAATAATTTTGTTAGATTATGTTAGAGGCGGCAATTCATGACCAAGTTGTCAACTTGACAAGAAACTTGATCCATGATGAATAAGTTTGAATTTGACATGAAGGAGATGGGATAAATAGGTTCATCCAACAAAACTTGGTTATTAAATAGGCTGAACTTAAATTTATATGTGTGACCCATTCAACCTATTTGGACCGCCTATTAATTGGACTAAGTCAGGTCTACTTGCTTACAACTCATTTATATGTGTCAAGTCAGGTTAACATCTCATTTGCATATTTAAGTCACATAATTTGTTTATTCAAATAGTTGAATGGTGGGTGCTGATGATCTTATGATCCAACACTGTTCTCCGAAGAACGAATACTACTTATGAGTCTTCTTTTTGTCTTTTTGGTTCTTTCTGTTGAAGGTGTTGACGGCATATTTTTTTTGCTTTTTGTCTTTCCTGGGGTTTAGATAATTTCAGACTTTGTATATTCCGATCTTTCTGCTTTACATGGCTGTGTAATAATCTCTACATTCTCTTTCACTTCTAAATAAAATTTGGTGAGTAATGGGGAATCTCTCATTATTCTCCCTCCTTGTCCAAAAAAAATTTATCTGGACTCAATCCAATCTGGATTTGACCTCGCCAATCCATTGCCACTCCAACCCACTTGTGTCACGGTTTATAAAGTCCCAATTCACCTTTCCAAAGATAAGATTGCATCTTTTGCATGATAGAAGAATCCACCTTGTTTTGTACACATTCACCATTGGATCGTATAATGATCGCATCGAAATTTATATAGATAAATAAATGAAAAAGCTACAGTATTTTGACAGTGGTGTAAGATGTGATCCAATGATTGTTATGGTAAAAAATACAACCCAAGCCTCTTTTGCAACGAACGTAAACTTAATATGCCAGTCAAGTAAGAAGGTCTCCATCTTAGGCGAGTGCTTATTTATTGATTGGACCAAATTCACCATTCAGCTAGCAGGATCAATCCAACGGACAAGGGTCTAGTATTGTGCATGTGATGCACCATATGATGCAGTGCATGCGGACGGACGTACAGTACGGTGCATACAGCAAAAGATCCACGTGCCAATCCAACCACGGAACAACACACAGCATGCATGTATTGTACGTTTTTCTATTTCATTCAGTTTCGTACATGTAGCTTCGCAGGTGAACTGGTGCAGCTCAACCATGCATCCAGTCCAACCAATAATTGATAACGTTAGGGTGAGGGGTCACTTCTAGGCTCGTGGATTGCCGGCCCCGGGCAGCCAAACAACGGACTTGCTTTCAACGTCACGGGCTCAAACGGTCCACCCAATGCTTCCTTCCGCTGTCCTCATGTGACTTCCTTGTCTCGGGTTGATAGTAACTCGACATCATCAAGTAACGTGCTATTTGAACCAAACAGGACCGTTGCCTATTCGTGCCGTATTAAACGATGCTGCTTCCTTACTTTTGGATGCTTTTTTTCAACGGCTACATTCCACATCCCATGCAAGAAGAATTCTTGAGAAAGGTGCACTTACTTCATCATCAGAAACTTCCCTCGAAAAATGAGGAAGCGTTTCTACCAAAAAGAGAAATGAGTAAGTGTAGCTTGGCTTGATTAGGTGTACTGTTAACAACTGTCATGACGGTTACCTAGCGGATGCCATAAAATATGTCGTTTCCTATCTTTGGTGTTTTCCTCAACGGCTATATTCACATTAATCCTGTGCAGACCAATTGGGGAGAAGGATCCACTCGTGGAGAAAGACCAATTGAACTCTCCTCCTTGGGCGGTCAAAATTGTATGTCGGATAATTATTGGCTGAATCCGAACGAGGTGGGACATTTCAATGTTCATCCGTTACTCCATGATATTTGAAGATCTCTCTGTCATTCCACTATGATGGTTATTTAGCATGTCCTTCGAAAAATAAATAGTATCGTGGATTATATTGCTTATTTTGTTGCCGACCACATCGGAGATTGAATTTGATGTCAAAGTGACGATTGTTCAGAAATCTTGCATGATATTTTGTATTCTGATTTTTGGACTATACTCGTACTAAATTGATGTGATTATCCAATTGCATCTAGAAAAAGGGATATATCGAAAAATTAAATGCATGTTAGATATTGGAATCATCCTCTAAGAAAACAATGCTGTGACGACATTACATTAGATGATCGTAAGGTCAAACTCGCATTGGACTCTTATTTCTTTAGTGTTGTAACTTTATTTAAAAATCACATAAAACTACATCCTACTTGAGTAAATTTCAAGAAGTAATAGCTAATAAAAATTGTTCAACTTATTACGTTTGGCTGGTATAGGTAATAGTAAGCCAAGAACCTAGTTGGGATTAGGCATTTGGGTTGGCAGTTCTCTTCTGCTAGAGTGTCCTATTACATTGAACCTAAATGATGCCATTATGATAATGCTTCTTAAAAAATAAATAAATATTAACTGATTGATGAACCACAAGCCTTTTGCGAGTAGCTCATGAGTAGTTCATGGATCACCTACGGAAGTTGTAACTTGAATGATATTTTTATCTGAATGATCTAGTCATTTGAAAATATAGTGAGCACAGAGAAAGTTCTCTATTACCAAAAAAAAAAAAAAAAGTTCACTGGCATATCATCATGACTATTTCAGTAACTTGGCTGATTATGATGATTATTCCTCTACTTTTAATATAAGTAGAATGTGTTTAAATAATTTCAAGGGTTTGCTTGTTCAGGTGGCAATCTTTTAACTTTACCCTGAAAATCTTGCACTCCATCATGTGCTTCCACATGATTTTAGGCTCCAAGCACAACGTCCTCGATTCCTCGAGTAGAAGAGCCTTTTACCATGTGATTAAGAGAACATAATTTGTCCTTAATTCACATGCTACGTATGTGACATGGACCCTGGCTAGGTATGCGTGCATGGCTATGGTACGATACTGTATGTCTGGTATCATATTGGACATACCGTACCAAATATACCATGCTATATCCGACGTAACATACTAATATGTAATATCAAATTATATCGATACTTAGTATACTAAACTCGTATTGTGTACCAACATAATAAGAAAATGGCAGTATGATATCCGGGCCTAAGACAGTAAATTCTGGCTTCCATCTATATTCATACAATAGAAACTTAGATCCAAGTAATTTTAGCATGAATCCTATGCCGTGAAAATGTGACCAAAGCTATACCTGAATACTTGTACATGATTAAATGATCTGATGAAATTATTGGTCCGATCAGATCCATCAATTTAGAGGTAGACCAATCCAGCCATGAAACGACGTGTCTGTGTTGTGCCCTTCCCATTTTGTTTCTTTTTCATGTATGCGTATTGCTTCGTAGTTGGACTGATCCATCATTAAGCTGATAGACTTAATCCAACCAATAACTTCTCATACATTTATGTGCTCCCGCGACTCCTAGCAAGGTGCTCTATTACTTGGTGAGTATTTAAACCTAAACAAATGCACATAAATACACACACGGGAAATCACACATAAGAAAATAGCATGGAAGAAATGTAGGTTGTATCAAACATAACATATATTGTCATATTCTTGAAAGTACAACATTGGTTCAAGAATCGATGAATATTATGTAAGCATCAAGCATCGATACAAATATTGAAGTCTAATCACAGACTTATAAAAACTACGCAATAGTGCAACAGTCACACTCCTTGATTTGAAGCAGGTTGAAGATTTAAATCTTAGTAGGTTACTACCAAAAATTTCTAACAGAGGTAATTCTCCTACAGCTTGTTTGAAATAATTGATAGTGTCCCACTGTAGTTTTTGTTTTTGTCTTTTTTCCACGTATTCTCTTTTTATGAGTGAGTAGCAAGCCTAACCCACATGCAACCACACTAGTCAGTTGAATGTTCCAACAATCATTTTTAAAAACACTATCAATTATGCTTTTTTTTTTTTTGATAAATCATATAATTATTAAACCATGCGAGAATACATGCATATATAGCGATCAGCAAACAAAATATCTAACAATGAAATAGAAAGATTTGTCGAAGAATCTCATGATACAGTGCTAGGGGCATTAGCCACAAAATGCTACCAATTATTGGAATCCAAAAAATGCCACAATGGAATATCATAGGAAAATTTCTGCACAAATTGGTCTGGAAGTTGAAACAATGACTTGGCTAATCCAAAATGCAGGGCTAAGCCTTCCCGAGCCATCTAAGGTGGTAAAAACAACAATCAACAACACAATGAGCAGGAGACATGGAGCTTGATTGAGACTCGTGATTGGACCACTGCATATCACTATCCGACACTCTCTTTGCCTAATTTGATTCCACTAGAAAGGCAGCGACTCAGTCACTGTTCACAATTCTTGAGGCCGCAGGCGATCACAAAGCTAGTATTTGAGAAGAAAAACCCAAGATTAGTTAAAAGTGGACTGATGCCTGGACCTACTCTCCAAAGTAGATCCTGGCCCACAGGATAAATAAAGTGTAACGAAATTCTTTGTGCATCATGGATGGTGTAGAATTTAATATGAAGTGTACCATCTCATCCGATTGATCCACATAGTCATTATTTTTTAATATATATTTAATACCTGCAAGTCGATTTTTTTATTTAAAAATTTTGTAAGATGAAAATATCCTTAACTTTTGAAAAAATTATGATATTTTATGTCCATATTATGACATCCAGTGTCCATAATATGCACAGAATGTCATAATTTTTTTTAAAAAATAAAAATATTTTTGTCATTCAAAATTTTCAAACGAAAAAAATCGATCTACAGATATTAAATGCTCATTGAAAAGTGATTAGACAAAAATGACCCTATCATATTATGATATCTTAGGTCATATTATGATATCTTGGACTATATTACGCCACAAGATGTTATAACTATTTTTAAAAATAAAAAATATTTTTATCATATAAATTTTTTAAAAAAAAATGATTTGTAGGCATTAAATGCGCGTTGAAAAATGATAACTACATGGACCAATCAAATGAGACAGTGCACTCCACGTCAGATTTTCTACACTGCCCGCGGTGCACTGAGAATTTCTCTAAGGTGTAAAGAGGAAAAGTCTGAGATGTCAAGCAAGCCAAACTCCAATGATTGGACTGAAATATATGTTGCACATGATTTGGAGGACTTCACCACAAGGTAGCAACCCAATGGGAGCCACATGCAATTAGCATCCATCTACCCATGGCCCTCCTCACTGCCATCCCTTTCCTTTTGCTGCAGGGCATCATAAATAGCCAGGTAGGTTGAAACTAGAAATGATGGGGAGTTGGGAGCACCAGTCCTTGCTCTTTACCACGCTGTTCACCAAACTTCTCTAAAGTTCTTGCTCTAGGTGACTTGGATCTTATTACCTGTTCCTTTCCTTCATTTCTACCCAGTCCCTCATTTTCTGTGTCTCCAACTATAGCCTCTCATCACTTCCCTTCTTATCAGTCTTCTAGTGGTAGGACCCTGAAATCTTTCTATTTATTCTCTCTGTACAGCCATGCTCTTTCCTCATTGGAGCATCAGCAACAGCCACTCTTGTTAGCCATTCTTCCTTCCCATTTTCCTACTCTTTATGGCTCTTCTTCTCCCATCACTTCTTCTCCTCTTGCTACATTGGAGCAATGCTCAGCCCTCCCCAGGATACTATCCAAGCCACAGGTTTAGGCCCCTGAGGTTTTATCATGGGTTTAACAACCTTTGGGGTCCTCAGCATCAGTACGTCTCCGGAGACCAGTCCTCAGTCACAATCTGGCTTGATAGGAACTCAGGTCTATTACTATGAACCTTTTTCTTGAGCATATATATACTCTATTTCTAGTACTTCACTCTAGTCTCCATCTGTTGTCAATTTCTAATAAAACCTTAGTTTCTTATGTTTACTGAAATCAGGAAGTGGCTTTAAGTCCAATCGCCCATTTCGTAGTGGATATTTTAGTGCTTCAATCAAGCTCCAGCGTGGCTACACTGCAGGAGTAATCACTGCCTTCTATGTGAGGAACCTTGGACTCATTACATATGTGACTACCTCTGTTTTTTATCATAGATCTATGAAGTTTTATCATGATTGGTGATTAATATATACATCGATCCAATCATCACTATAATTTGACACTTCTCCTATTGTGCCGTGGTATTCTAGCTTTCGAACAATGAAGCACACCCCGGCTTCCATGACGAGGTCGACGTCGAGTTCCTAGGGACGACACCGGGCGAGCCATACACCCTGCAGACTAATGTGTACATCAGAGGAAGCGGAGATGGAAGAATCATTGGTAGGGAGATGAAGTTTCATCTGTGGTTCGACCCAACTGCTGGATTTCACAACTATGCCATACTTTGGAATGCTAGAGAGATCATGTAAGCATATTGGAGTTCATTTTAACTATTGGGCTTAAGAATGATGCTTGTTCTTTGAAGTAGCAGAAGTTAGCACAGTAATGCAATAATGTCGACTGAGAAAGGATACCCAGATCTAACTTAATACACGATTCAGCAGTTTATAATATTATAGGTAGCAAAGAAGCCAATTTGCCATAACAATCCAAGGACACGCCATCAAAAGTATTAACACCAAATCTACACAACATTGGCATGGCTTTTACTTTTATTAAGTTTACGTCCTTTTTAATGTTGGTGGATTTATAGATTTACCCTCAGCAGTAACTTTGATCCAAACTCCCAAGTGTTGGCCGGTATCATTTTTTTTTTAAATTATTATTATCAGTATATGTAAGTAAATCGTAAAAAATGAAGACATTCCACGAAGTGGACATCATTCATTGTGAATTTAGAGTGCGGTCATTATCAGTAATAATACATCAGATTCCATTAGAGCTCTGCATCTATGGAACCTAACAACTCTGTCTCTGTGCATTTGTAGTGGCAATGCTGTGCACACGATAGATAACGGTAATAAAGAATACTTAGATGTTTTACTGAATTGACTGGGCCATTTTAAGGTAAAGAATGTGTACGACCGGGTTTCTTGTCCGCTTTCAGCGTAAGGATATATATGCGCACAATAAAGAAGGGAACAGAGTTCATTCTTTTATGTTTAACCTCCTCAAAACATTAAACTCATTACATCATTGATCATTTATTAGTAACAATCACTTTTATTGCATGTACCCCTGAATAATAAACTAATTAGATGCTACAAATTAAGATTTCTTCATCAAGATGATACATAAACAAGTGTAGATTATTTTTGAAGGTTGAAATGATTGGTGAAAGCCTGAGACTAATATGAGTCATGACAGATTCTACGTAGATGATGTACCGATACGCCGATACCCGAGAAAGAGTGTGTACACATTCCCTCTCCGGCCGATGTGGGTTTATGGCTCCATTTGGGATGCATCATCCTGGGCAACTGATGACGGCAAATACAAGGCCGACTACCGCTATCAGCCGTTCGTTGCAAGCTTTACGAGGTTTGTCGTCCATGGGTGCTCCGCTTTTGCCTCGCCGCGCTGCCGCCCGGTGCACTCCTCGCCGTTCGGCATCGGCCTCAGCTCCCGGCAGTCGATGGCCATGCATTGGGTCCAGAAGCATTGCATGATCTACAACTATTGCTGGGATCATAAGAGGGACCATTCCCTGACGCCTGAGTGCAGGAACTAGTTAATCTACTTGTTTACTGATACAATTCATCTCCTCTATTGGCTTGCCTATCTCTCTAAACGTATTTAAGGGAGGGTTCTTATCCTTTTGTATTTTTTTCCTGCCAAATCCTAGCGGCCGAGGCATGCCTGCCGGCCCATTTCTACTCCTATGAAAGGTTAAATATTGTGTACCTTGTATGACTATTGCCTGGCTTTAATTTTATGTGGTGAAATAAATAGGAGACACTGGCTCTGGGATCATGGGATGGGAACTGTGCAGGGGGATGCTTCCATTCATTTGTCCTTTCCATCTGTTGTGTTACAAACAAGTAAACGGTACGGATGAGAGTGTGATGTGACATAAAGATTATTACCGTTATGTGCTGAAGTCGATCCATTTGTTTCCATTGGACATTTTTTCTGCGTTAGTCAAGTAGATTGATTGGTGGAGTGAGTATATACATCGATCTTTTTTTTTTTTTTTTTTTTGAGTAGAACATATGCATCAATACATTTGATAGTTTACTAAAGAATAGTGATCAATAATTGATGAAAGAAAGTAATGGTTAAATAAGTGCAAGAAATGGGACCGTCGTTCGGTACAAAGAGCACTAACTTCACCTGCTCGATTCCGGCCCTACATGGCAAAAAGAGATTGGTGGGCTTCCAAAGAGCAGAATAATTTAGTGCCTTCACTACGAGCTCCATTCGCCATGTATGCAGCCAACTGCTAGTTTCGTGGATTCCATCCATCAAACATATATCTTGATGCTCCATCATCGGGTTGTTATTGGCTGCATGCATGGCCATATAGTTGCATGCAATGTCGGCAATAATTTCTTCAAGATTGAGCTCGGTTCTCATGTTTAATGTCGGTGTCTCTTTTATGCAGATTTCATATTTATGAGGTTGGGTCTATAGGTAAACTCCTATGGACAAGGGAGTTGCACCATTGGATCATCCACTGGCTATTTTGTGATCTGACGAGGGATTCATGTGAAGGGGAATCCTCCTTTTGCACCAAAGATGCAACCCTCCCCTATTGCACCACTGATGGCTCCGACAAGTAATACTTTAGGGCAAGTGATAAGATGGTCGTTCTATGTACGAGTATATGCCCATGTATGGTGTATGCTGCATGTCCCCCAAGGGTGTAGCCCAAGCATGGAGGAATACTGAGCTAGTAATGTTAGTACAAACTTAGAAAATTACTGATATTATCTAGCTAGATGGGCAACATTATGCGAGCTGATCAAGGATAGGCTTTGAGACACAAGTATCATGGTAATATCTCTTCCCATGAAAATCAAATTAAACTTGGTGTAGCTTGATGTTTAAGACAAATGATTTATTAGGAGGCAAGGATCTGGAATCCTTTCATCAAGACCCTAACATTATTGTTGTGGTTGGATGCATGCCTCCATCTGGACTGGGCTCCTCACGAACAATTGTTCTTAGATTTAATAATAGTATCTCTAGGAAATTAAGGGACCTTGTGCACCTGGAAAGGTGGGGGACCACCTTATGCTTCTTCATAGTCATCATGAATCAGAATATATTTATCTACATGCTCTAAGATATTCCAAGAGACCAACTCGGAGTGCTTTTCAGGCAATCATCAACTCGGATCATGTGAAGATTAACCATGACGTTTGAAGAGGCAACTTCCTTCTCTTTTGATGGATTGGTCAGATGTGCCATTTCTTCAAACATCTGGTAGGCGCCATGCCTTATTGCACCCACAAGTTCATAGGCTAGGCCACGATGTTGAAGGTGAAGTATGGTGCATGGGAGATGTTGCCGTTGGGAGCCGATTTGACTAGATTGTCGAGTGTGCTAGAGGGCTCAACAGGGTGCTAAGTGGATCGCAGAAGTCGGTTGAAGACCTCCATGCATCTCCTAGGTGGATCAATGGTGAACGTCGGGACTTGGAAACGAGTGCTGTAGAGCTGACTGCACCCGAGAGGTGGCTGAAAGAATGCTGTGCTTGGACCTTCACACCAATGCTGAACCTGATAGGAAACAGCGTAGATAGGGAAGTCCTCTCGTAGGAGAGTGTTTGATAGAAAACCCTCTAATGTATAGGTCAAATAACTCTTAACAAATAGTGAAGGTGCTATGAGAGCGGTAGGATAGTGAGAACTCAAGAGCACTGATGAGTGCTGCAAGGCAGCTCAAAGTTCATCTATTGATCTGGGATGTCTGAATCTCCCTCCATCAAGTGGCTGCGATCAGAGTGCGGCATATTTACAGAGAGGCTAATACTGCAACAGATTGGATAGTGGCATGTGTTGCAGAGTACTTCGATGATAGGAGTTGGAGATAGAGTGAGGATTACCTGCGGGCTCTACGAAATTTTATATATTTAAAAAAAAAAAAAAAAACACTAATGACTTAAGGCTTAGACTTAGAATTTAAGATCGAGAACTTAGACTCATGGAAGAGTTCCCCAGGGTCGCTTATATAAGGGAGGGTACGTATCTATTATCATAAAATCTTGGGACATGCAGATTAGTCATTTCTGATAGCATATCCACAAGATAACAGTTGATTTCTTCGTGCACCACTTCCTCCATTATCCCATGGTTATGAAAATTATTTGCGATCGTGGTCCAATAATTGCTAGTTGGAGGAAAATTTGGATATCTCTGCAGGCCTCTAGATTAGCCACACAATGAGAGCAGGTTTGCTAGGAAGGAGGCTTCATGGTGAGCTATGATTGGCCGATCTGCCGTGTCAAAATTATAGCCAGTTCCGAGGCATATAACGAGGCATTTTCTACGTTGATCCTTTCATGCTCTCATGCTTCTGTGATGATGTCCGGTGTGAGATGGCTAATTGGGGACAGCAAGTCAGTTACTTGAGGACCCTTGGCTAATAGTAGCTCCAATCCCGAATGATTTTGCTTTGGAGAAATTAAAGGTGAAAGATCTGATCATCTTCTAAAATGGAAGAGGATGGGATGAAACTCTTTGGAAGCAAGCTTTAGGAGAAGACCTAGCTCAGCGAGTCCCCTCTTTTGTGCCGTTGCTCGGGGAGCAGGATCAAGGATTCGCACAAATTTTATTGGTACAAAACCGCAGCTAGCACGGATGGGGTACTGGTATGGAAAGTGATGTCACAACCAATGGTGGCAATGTTCCTTTGGGGGGTGGCATCGCGCATCCTCAAGTGGTATATTGTTTATCATATTTGGAAAGCAAAGAGTAGACATATCTATTGATAACATCATGATCAGCCCCAGCTTGGTCCTTATGAAGGCATTCACCCAAGCTAATGAATTCAATCACCCCAATGCAAAAAA